>NW_026918470.1:0-14356 GCF_032062105.1 Saccostrea cuccullata | reverse complement strand
ATAGATGCCGCCATTATGATGTCTGTTTTGCCGTATATCACGCCCGATTCTAATTGTAATTTCTCTGTACTAAGCATTTTTATCGAAATTTAATACTTAGGGGATATTGTCATATTGTGTAATTGTTTTATATTATAATTGTTACATGTGTTATGTGGATTATCTATTGTTATTATTAAACATTATTTGACAATGATTATTGCCGGTGGCTGCCGGTGACTGCCGGTGGTACCGGAGATCTGCCGGTCGTCCCTAGGGAAGCGCGTGGGTCTCCGGGGGGACTGTCGAGAGCTATATAAACAGAGGATAAGAACTGCCGGTGGGACTCGGCATTTAGATTTTGAGGTTAGCGGTTGTTTATTTGATTCTTAGCATTTTTCATTAGGAATTTAGTAATTTTTGAATTAATTCATCAATTTTTCTTAAAGTGAATACGGGTTAATCTCGTTTCACTATTAATTACTAGTATTTATCGTAGGACGTTTGTATTGGGTTAATCTCGATATTAAACGATTAAATAATTTTGTTACGGTTTGACTGAAAGTGAGTCTTGAAGTCTTTCCGTGTAAATAATTGTTTATCTTTGATAGATTTTAGTAATTCAATCAATTTAAAGTGATAATCTAGTTGCGTTTATTGGAATATTCAAGCAGGAATTAAGGCTAGGATTTGATATAGAAATTATAGAGATAATTTCTTGCTTTAAATAGCTTTTATAGATTGTGTAGATTCGTTTAGAAATACTTTGGTTATTCTAAGGTATTTCTATAGTATTTATTACTCACTATTCGGGTCATTCTCGTTTAGTGCGCCCCCCTCCTTTATCGTATTAACGTAATACGAAGGTTGTGTTAGTGTAGTAATTCATTGTGAATTTGGGTGATTCCCGACTTCCATTGAATTTTATTGTAATTGAATATTAATTAATACATATTGTGACTTTTATTTATTGAATAAATTTGTTAACTTTAAATAAGGCTTATCATTTAACTTCCCCGTAGTTATTTACGAGTCCAAACACAGGTTATTCTTGTGTTATTATAGGAGATCTTTATTTACGGGTTATTCTTAAGGAATGACTCTAATTCTTGGCCATATTATCGAGTATAATCTGGTTTGGGTCAGTTTACGCTTTTTTATAATCCGCGAATGACCCAAACCAGATTATACTCGATAATATGGCCAAGAATTAAAGTCATTCCTTATAATTTAATTTTAAAATAATTAAACAACTTTTGATGTAAAATTGTGTTGCTTTTCATAAGTTCAAATTTACCGCGCAATAATACAACCGTAGTAACGGAAGTGATTTGAAGCGAGGGGAGGTAATGACTGATACATAGATCTAGCAGCCATGATGTTTGTTTACATGAGGTAAGAACGAGTAATTGATTAAAGTTGAAGGTACATTTATTAAATCTGGAATTTTCCATGGATTCCGAGGACTAGAAATGAGGAGATTGAATGGATAAGATGATTAAGCTGGTCGTCAAGGGGGTGCGTCCCCATACCAAACCAGATTATACAAAATGTTATGCGTTCCTTTTTGGAAATCAACCAATGAGAGGCGAGAATAAGATAAGATAAGATAAGATAAGATATGCTTTATTACTAATTCAGTGCCCAAATGAGCATAAAGAGTACAAACTTACAAGAGAAAGGCCTAATATATAGTTGACAGAAAAAGGAAAAACAAAACAAAAGATTTAGACATACATGAACCTATACAAACATGTACATAAAATAGACATATGACTCTTCAATGTATATATACATATGTATCATATTGTGGTATGGGGCATCAGTATTTAGGCTAATGGCAATTAATTAATGTACATGCATTTTTGAACTTATAATGTTTATAAGATAGATAGAGAAAAAAAAATGCAAAGTACATTAGTAGTAGAGACTGAAGTACATATGAATTGAATAATTATGTATATCCTAACATTTTTACTTTTATCATTTTTTAATGAGATTTTTTCTCTTAATAAAAGATTTGGATAAAAAGTCACATAGTTTAAATAATATATTGTGATCTTCATTTGCCATAATCCATAAAAATTTTTGATTGTTGGACAGAGTGTTGAAATTTTTATAATTGTCACTTAAAAAGTTAAATAAAACTTTCCTTTCTTCATTATATAAAGAACAATTTGTAAGGAAATGGATTTCATCTTCAATACAATTTGAATTACAAAGAGTACATGTCCGTTGACTTCTTTCTAGAGGGATCTTTTTCCCATTAATATCTTTCGTATATTCATATCTACCACGTTCAATTCTTAATTCATGTGCACTTATTCTGAATTTACACAGTATTTTCCTCTGTTCAAAAGACTTTAAAGATAGTAAATATTTCTCAATGGCAAAAGTATTCTTCAACAAAAAATATTTATCAAGTTTACCATGTATTTGACCCTCATCGTGTATTTTAAGCCAATATTGGTAAAAATGCTTTTTGATAAGTTTTTTCAGTAGTCCTTTAAATGTGGTCACATTTAACTGTTTACATATGGGTAAATTAAGGTCTAGTTTGTTACATAAAAATTTGACAGTGTCATACCAGTTATTGATGTCAGACTGACTAAGATTTTTGCACTCTTTATATGCACAATATAGTAAAGATGATTCTGACATATTTTCTAATCTATGCCAATAAGATAGTAAACTAATGATGATTGAACAAAACATGGGTAATCTGCCAAGTTCAGATAGAATAGCAATATTTGTACTCTTTTTACCAACACCAAGAATAAATTTACAAAATTTGATATTCAATTTCTCTGCATCCCAATCTTTGTATATAGTGTAAATGTCTTTGTTTTTTTCAATGTTGCATTTAGATAACATGCCCCAAACTTCACAGCTGTATAATGATATTGGTTTGATTAGGTGGTCAAAGAGGTGTAGCTGAGTTTTTATAGATGGTTCTGATGATTTCAAATCTTTGTGCACTTTGAAGGAGGCTTTCAAAGCTTTTTTAAATAATGTTTCTTTTGCTTCTTTAAAGGAGCCGGATGAACATAGTACTATTCCCAGATATTTATAACTTTTGACACATTCAATTTCTCTATTTCCAAGAAAAAAAGGTTCCTGAATTAGACGGCCACTTTTGTTAAAAATTATTATTTTTGTTTTGTTACAATTTACTTCTAGACACCACTTATTACAGTATTTATTCAATGTATTTAGTTTGTTCTGCAAATCAATTTGGTTGTCAGATATTAAAGCAAGGTCATCTGCATACAGAAGAGCTGAAATTTTCTTTCCTGATAAGGAAACATTATTGGTACATGAGTTATCTTCTTCAAGTAGGGTAGAAAGATCATTTAGGAATATTTTGAATATATTTGGACTCAACACGTCCCCTTGATGTACGCCAATTTCTGGTGAATAAGGACTTGTGAGTTTATTGTCTATCTTTAATTCGGATGTTACAGTGTCTATACATGTTACATAATATATTATAAAAAAGACCATTGATGTTTAATTGGAGAAGTTTTAGTTTTATACCTTCATGGATAACTGTATCGAAAGCTTTATGAAAGTCCACAAAACAGACATATAATTGTCTGTTCTTTGAGTTAATGTATTTGTCTATGAGGCACTTCAGAACGAATAGATGATCTGATGTTCTTGATGATTTTGAGAATCCGATTTGGCTTTCATGAATGATATTATTTTCAATCAGAAAAGTATCAAGCCTATTATTTAAGATAGTATTAAAAAGTTTCCCAATGCTATTTGTTATTGTTATTCCTCTATAATTTTGTGGGATCCTTGGATTTTCGGATTTAAATATTGGTGTTGTATATCCTTCTAGCCATTTCTCTGGGTATATACCAGTATTAAATATTGTGTTGAATAACTTCAGTAGGCAGCTGTTTAGGTATGTATGTGATGCTTTCAACATTTCGTTTGTAATATTGTCTAACCCTGGGCTTTTTTGAGACTTCAAGGACTTCTAAAGAATACAAATAAGATTAAATTATTCGGAAATAATCACAGTATTACATGGGTTATTCCCGTGTAGGCTTCTAAGGAGTACTTGTGCGTGAGATCCAAGCAGCTCAGGTCCGTTACATTGGTGGGGAGGGGGGGGGGTGTCGGAGAAAAAAACGCTTACTGTACCTAGCAAAAATGACAAGGAAAAAGAAATTCCAAACTCTAAAAAAAAAGTCTTTTTTCGGGTATGGGTAGGTGGGGATGGGGGGCTTTCCACTGAGTTGGTTCCAACTTCTTTAAATTATCAAATTTTCTACATACGGCACCAATTTACCCCAAACGGGGAATGGGACAAGCAGCCTAACTATCCGGGTTTGTAGACCGACACGGTTTTTACTTTTCTTTTTGCTGTGCTTAATCATTGGTGTGTTTGTGCGGACGCATTGTATACACAAAAAAGTTAAGAGCCTAATCGAAGAAAGAACCTTGAAGATGGCTTGTCGATTGAATTCACTTATCAGAATTAAAAAGCTTATAGAACAACCTTTAAAGAGGCATTTTTCTACAACCCAGGCTACAACAGCTTTAAGAGGTAATTGTTTTCATTTTCTGATAGCTGTTCAATCATTATTTATCAGGAATTTTCTTAGACAATGTTTATTTATCAGCCAATAAGAAAGATGACCCTCATGAGGCAATGATATTTCTTTGCAGTTAAGGAGACTGTTTCTAAAGAAATCACTGTGGTGAGTAGTCAGTCTTTTCTACGTTTTCCCCCATTATTCATACATTTGATGTACTAATGAAAATGTCTGTCCTTTTATTGAAGATCGAGGGCGAGAAAGTAGACTCAGGCTGGGAGGGGAAGATTCTGAAGACAGCTGAACTGAAGAATGACGCATGTCCAATCTGCCGTTTAAATGTAGAAATTAAGTATACAGTAAGCATCACTTCCATATTCTATTCTTTTGTATTAAAAAATGAATTACTACCCCATCACCCCTCAATTCTTTAAACAGTTAAAGGGGGGTTTAAAATTTTCTGTCAAGTTAAAAAGGCTTAAAGCACAAAAACAAGTGTCGGGATGGGTGAAATGCCTGGATGCCCTGACTGATTTTATAACATTCATTTATCATGTACATGTATACTTGTACCAGTGTTTGAATCTCACTGCAAAATTAGCTACAATGTAGATATGCAGGCCTGACTGCTATTGAAAGTTGTCAGCCCTACCAAAAATGTACTAGCTAAAAAAAAAGTCTTTTATAAGACTTAGCTCGTTGTAGCAATAATGTGAATGAGGCCAGCTCACTATATGTTCTATCCCGGACCTAGAGGCTGATGAACTCTACCCATTTGCTTGTTACACTTTGCAACCACTCATTATAAAAAGTATTAAAATCATGAAAACAATCTCCATTTTCGGTGCACTGCACAGCCCTCACAACCAGTAATATTAGTTGATTTGAGAGTTTTATAAGATATCTGAATTTTGTTTTATGTAAAAATTTTATATGTCCAGCTTGACATCAATACGTGCAATCTGTTCGACCGTGACAAAATTTTTGTGTCTTGGGCGCATGGTTATTTCAAACACTGGGTGTACCTTAGTTAAAATCAGGAAAACACCAAAATAATCTTTTTACACAAAAAAATACGTCAATATACATAGTACATTATTGGAGAAGGTATACCACTCTGGTTTGTTATCGTTGTACCACATCTGTCCTTTTTGAGTTTCAAAAAAAAAACACGTATTTATTTCATTACAACCTAAAATAATAGTGGACATTGTCTCTATATGTCGGTTATTCTGCTTATGCAGATAAATTGGCTTTGGATTGCATAAAAATCCCACAATTAATCCTCAAACACAAGGTTGAAATAAAATAAGTAGAAATTCAGGTAGAGCCAAAGCTGTCATAGCTTTAGAAGCCCACAATACTCAGATGGTCATGAAGGCTCATGAGTTTTTGTTCTTGTTTTTTTTAATTTTATTAATGGGTATACATGTATAAAGTTTATTTTATTTTTTCAGGATGTTTTAATACTTCAACAGTTTTTGAATGATAAAGGTGGACTTCTTCCTAGGAGAGCTACTGGAGTCTGTCAGAAATCCCAAAATGAATTACAAACAGCAGTCCACAAAGCCCAGCGTGCAGGTAAGTGGGACATGTGAGATGAATGGGGAGACTTTGTGGAAATTTTGTTCACAGTAATGTTTTTTCCGCAAGAGAATCTCAAATTAATGAAATTAAATGAAATATCTTGAGCACATTTAGTATTTGATTTTGTGAATGGGGATATGAAACAACCCTGTTGTTAACACTCAGCCTTGCCCTTGTTTAATGGTTAGAAACAATTCTTGCCTCATTAAAATAATGTTGTCAAGGGGAGTAACTTTTACACGTTTAAACAACTTTGAAAGTCTAATACCCCTGGTACATTTGTACGTAGAAAATCATTTGTTTACACTAAACAGATAAAACTGTCTTTGTGGCAATAGTTCTAAATAGGTGTATGCCATTGATCTTAATAACATGTATTTCTTTGAATTAAGTTTAGATTAGGCTAGTTTAATGTCATGAAAGAAAATTAACTTAAATACTCTTATTTGGAAAAAAAGTATTTACATTTACAATTGATGTGTTTACAAAAGGTTAAATAAAAGGTTTATGTCTTCTTTCTCTCAAGGATATCCAGAGTGTATGTGTTATGTCTTTCAGGACTGATGCCACAGTTCAGACCACCACCAAAAGAAGGCAGACCAAGGAAATTCCCAGTATCTAACTTCAAGTGGAAAAGGTTTCCAGCATATTATGATGATTAATTGATTAACATTAATAAAATAATTTTATTTATTTATTTTTTTGGGTTCTGCTATATAAATGGTTTACTACATAATCATCAAGAATCAGGAAGTTTCCAACGTTGTCCATGAATTATGTAGCATAAAACATAAAACTTCATTTTTTCTGAAATACTGGCAATTGTATTACATGTAATCATAAAGATTATATGGTTGCTCAATTGTCCACAGTATCTGTTCAGTTGAAGTTTGTGTGCTTATGGCATGTTTTGACCATTAGCTTTGACTTCTTGAGAATTTTGCACTCAAACTGGGATGCAGGCGGCCACTACTTGCTGCTGGTAAAAATATATCTGTATTCAGCACTAATGGCCATGGGGCATTGAATGATCTTATTCCTTGCAAATACTATAGTTTTATTGGTCTCATCTAAAGGACTGGTCTCCATGGATTCCATTTGGATTTGGACCTATGACTACTGACAATATAAGTAACATATTATGTTAATTCATCTTGTATTTTTATGTCACTGTTCACTGCTCAAAAATGATTTGAATATCTGTACACATTTAAATGTCCACTGTGACCCCCAGTCCATAGAATGTCACCACAAAGGGCCAGCGATAAGGAAGTTCTCTTGTCTTCCTGGTCTGTTCTCAAGTATTTGAGAAATTCACCACCAGAATCCAGCAGATGAATGCTGTAGTTTTTTTGCATCCATCACAATCAAATTGCAAAGGTTGTCACAAACAACATCCACTGGGAAGAATAGATGACCTTGATTTCCTTTGTAAATAAAGCGGAAACGAGCGGTCCTTGACATCACTTTCAGAACACCATGTTCATCATCCAAGTTGTCCAAAACGCAAATATCCGTGTTAGCGTTTTCTGTTATTCTGAACGGCTGCGTGAAAAACTTTCTTCCATTTTCTTGGTATTCATAAACTTTCTTTTCGTGTCCTTTCAGAGAGTACAGTTTGACTAAACCTTTGCAATCTTTTGTACATGTTTCTCTACAAGGATCAGCCATTGTGACCAAAAAGTCACCATCAGTTGTCAAACATACCCCTTCAGGAGTAAGTGGAGAGGTTTCCACGATAGTCGCAAGTTTGTTGTTGGTTAGCCGTTTAACTGCTTTATTTCCGCTGTCTGAGAAAAGAATATCGCCATTGGAGAGCACGGCAATATCATTTATATCGCAGTCAATTTCGTTTCTACTCTTTAATTTTCCTTTCTTGGTAACTTTGTCGAAGTGAGTTTGGTCAGAGGCTACTAGAATAGCATTCTCGTAGTTGTCCACCTCTAAAGCGATGATGTCCCCTTTCTCGTGTTTAAACGACGCAATTTTTGTCACAGAAAAGTCGTCGAAATCTTTAACTTCTCCAAGGAAAGATGTTACAATTTCCTTTAATATTGTACCATTTTTAAAATGTAACGAATATCGTTGATCTTCAATTGCCTCATCTTTAACTAAAGACGAAACCTTGTTTAATCGACAATTCACATTCAGTAAATTGTAGCCAGAGAGGGAGCAAGAACCTTCCAGTTCCCCGACCCTGTCCCGGAGTTCTGTCTCTTTTTCCTTTAACTTCGACTGAATTTCCATCAGTTTTCTGTTCTTCTTTTCGGCCCCATTTTTGAAAACTTTCTTACTTTCTTCGACACATTTGGTAAATTCGCTTAAAATTTCTCTGTAGTGACATTCTAATTTGGATATTTCTCCATCTCGATCTGCAATGTTTTGTTTCACCATCGAATCAATTTTTTCAATCTGCTTTGCAATATTTGGCAGCTCTTCGTCTTTGATTTCCAGGCATATTCCGGAGAGGCGCGATTTCTTCTTGGTTGATGCTTTTCGGACCGTGTTCCAGTCGTGATTTCGATGTTCTGTTTTTGCGCAGTCTGTACATATTAATTCATCACAGTCGTTACAGAAAAGGTTTTCAATTTCCGAGTGTTTCTCACACTGTGGGACACTAACTTGAGGAGATCCAAATCGGAATTCAACACTATCGTATTCTGCCATGTTTTTTTTCTTCAAAATGACGTGCAATACTGATAAATTTAAAGATTTTTATTACTAGTATACATGTAATGTTGGTCCACAAGGAAATTATATGTATAATTCAATTTCCGACAGGAAAAGGCTTTTAAGATGCTAAAACATCTATTATTAAAAGTCATTATTGCATTTAAAGTATGCACTTCCTTAAATAAGAAAGTCGGACTTTATTGGATGTGCATAAAAGTCTTGCTACAAGGAAGAACTTTTAATGTTTTTAAAAAGCATTTTCATTATTTTTTTTAATATTCTATGAATTTGCATTCGCGGATTTAGAGGGGTCCGGAACCCCCCTCCGCCTTAGAATTTGCAGTTATTAAATGTATATATACAATGTACTAAATCAAGTAAAAGTAAACTTGGATCCCTGTAGCAACCGCTAATGATATACGCCGCTTAATGATACAAATATCATTAAGTATTGCAATATATAATAATATTTCTTTCATTAAGCGGCGTTATATCATTAGCGGTTGCTACAGATCCCTCTAGAAAACGCAAACCCCTCCTCGAAAACACAAATCTATGTATCTGGTATGAAAAGTCATAGATTTGAAGGTTGAAAGTCAATGACCGGGGGGAAATGTTTTTCACAGTTGGAATTTTTAGCTCTACTGGTCAGAGACCAGAAGAGCTTATGCGATAGTAATGCGTCCGTCGTCCGTCCGTCTGTCTGTCTGTCTGTCTGTCTGTCTGTCTGTCCGTCTGTCTGTCTGTAAACAATTTTTCAAAATGCTACTCCTCCTACAGTTTTGGTCTGATTTCAATATAAATTGGCACACAAGTAGACTACACTAAGATACATAATTCTGTGTATCGGTTTTTGATTTCGATGAACGGTGTTGCCGTGGTTACTAAAAATAGAAATTTCTGTGAAATTCTTTCAAAATGCTACTCCTTCTACAGTTTTAGTCTGATTTCAATATAACTTGGCACACAAGTAGACTACACTAAGATACATAATTCTGTGTATCGGTTTTTGATTTCGATGAACGGTGTTGCCGTGGTTACTAAAAATAGAAATTTCTGTGAAATTCTTTCAAAATGCTACTCCTCCTACAGTTTTAGTCTGATTTCAATATAACTTGGCACACAAGTAGACTACACTAAGATACACAGTTCTGTATATCGGTTTTTGATTTCGATGAACGGTGTTGCCGTGGTTACTAAAAATAGAAATTTGTGTGAAATTCTTTCAAAATGCTACTCCTTCTACAGTTTAGTCTGATTTCAGTATAACTTGGCACACAAGTAGACTACACTAAGATACACAATTCTTTATATCGGTTTTTGATTTCGATGAACGGTGTTGCCGTGGTTACTAAAAATAGAAATTTCTGTGAAATTCTTTCAAAATGCTACTCCTTCTACAGTTTTAGTCTGATTTCAATATAACTTGGCACACAAGTAGACTACACTAAGATACATAATTCTGTGTATCAGTTTTTGATTTTGATGAACGGTGTTCCGTGGTTACTAAAAATAGAAATTTCTGTGAAATTCTTTCAAAATGCTACTCCTTCTACAGTTTTAGTCTGATTTCAATATAACTTGGCACACAAGTAGACTACACTAAGATACATAATTCTTTGTATCGGTTTTTGATTTCGATGAACGGTGTTGCCGTGGTTACTAAAAATAGAAATTTGTGTGAAATTCTTTCAAAATGCTACTCCAAATACAATTTTAGTCTGATTATTATATAAATGTGGCATGCAGGTAGACTGCACTAAGAACATAAAGAGACTTAATCAAGGATCATTATTCTATTTATTGCTGTTGAAAAGTTTCAATTTCCAACTGCTTAAGTACTTTTCTCTTCCTTTGCTATAAGTACAAACCAGTAGAGCTTCAGTCTCGACAGAGACTTCTGGTTTTGACTGGGGTAGATCCCTCTGGAAATAACTTCCTGGATCCGCGCTTGAAATTGCACACATGCAGATGATTTCATGTTGACATATTTTAAAAGCTTTTAAATCCTACTTCTCAAGAAGAACAAGGCAAGACCATTATTAGTTATATTAAATTGAAACATACCGGTATGGAGATAACGAACATTATTCAAGATCAAAAGTCGATAAAACAATACAAAATAGGAGCAGAGAAAACACGGACTTCCAAAACACCAGAGGTGGGAACAAGTGCCATGGAGGAGTGAGCATCCCCTGCCGACCGGTCACATCCGCCGTATGCATGCTCCTTGTCAAATGAGATTATTCTCAGATTATGTAGATTCAAATTATCAAATCATGGAACATGATAGTGATAGCCTGACATATCTGACGTTTTCCATGCTTTTTTCACGATTTTGAAATTTGACGTGCCAGGAAAATGAAAACAATGGGAGGCAGAGTTTAAGCTATGTGGAAGGGGGAGAATGAATTCCATTCCAGTCTTTGTCTCACTGGGGATGGGAACGAAGCTATGAAAATTAACGTTATCTTGAAAACAAAATCTGGAAAAGAAGATTGCAAATATATAATAATTATATTACAGTTACCGGGTTTAAGATCTGTAGTTTTGTATGTGTGTTATCATTCTTTTGTAATAGTAAAATAAATGTGTTTTTTTTCCATTGTATTTTCAGATAAATACTACACTCACGTATAAATACCTCCTATATGACACTTCAATTTATGTATAGCATTTCATCAAATGTAATTATTCGTACATTTCTTTTTCGTTCACATCACGCATTTGTCCAGAATTTAACCAATCGCACTTGGAAACAAAAGTAATTGTAATTTATTAATTCCGTTTCATATTTATCGAACCCATCTCAGCTAATCAAACTGACCCCATGCATTACATGGCATTAAACTGCATGAATTTTTTGCATTCATATATTTATTTATAGTTATAATATCTATTCTGATGTATACATGTACTTTATGTTCCTCATATACCATGTTATATGGTTTGAGCGAAATAAACTGAGTGACTGATTGAAAAAAAAGTTCTACTATTGAAAATATAATTTATTAATTTAGGGTATTTCTTAATCTCTTCAGCCATACCAACATGACGTGTATATAACTTCTTATCATCTCTCGGTTTTACTTTTATTTATTATTCGCACTTCAGCCATGCATGGTATCGCAAAAGAAAGATATTAGAAGTTAAAATACGGGGATTTCCCCTTAAACATCATATGAGCGATGGAATTTCGAAATTTATTACAAGTTGGGGAAATTCTTAAATAACTTTTAAACATATTCGTCATGGAAATGTTGAAATAGGTATAGGAGTCAAACATGTACATGCATAAACATGGAATCGTAATTTGGATATAAAGTGTTGCAAAATACATGTCTCAACCTCCCAGACTGAAACCAGTTATGAACAATGAAAATATCCATCTCAAATTGCAAAGATAATCATTACAACACACTGAAAGGCAATACTTTAAGAATTCTTTACGAAAAGTTTTAGTAAAATTCTACTTTTAGAATATAGATTCTATTAGTCTTGTCTTTTCGAGCCTCGTGTTTAATTATAAAATTGTCCTCTGTCTTAAATTCAGCCATATGTTTCTGATTCCAGATTCAAAAAATGATAATTATAAAACATACCTTGTTTCTTTCAATTGTTTTTACTAACAGAGCTGACACTTTTCAAGAAAAATGTAAAATAAACTAAAGGTACTGTGAGTACTGAGCTCTCTAAATGATACATTCCCTCGCATATGAGTATAGAAGCTAAGTAATTGCTCTGCCCTATAAGACCCGAAATGACTATCATATCAAACAGTTAAATAGGAGGTGCACAATGGCATAATGTAATAAAACATTTATGAAAATATCATTAAATTTTAGTCATTATACCCCCCTGCTTGAAAAGCGGGAGGGTATATAGTGATCGGGGTGTACGTCCGTCTAGCTGTGCGTCCGTCCGTCTGTTACGCTTTGCGGTACCCATCTCTTATCTGCAACTCTTCCTATGCAACTGAAGGAAATTTAATGAGACTTTCACAGAATGTTTGTTACATAGTGCTGATGTACACCCCATATTTTACATTTTGATCCGACACATATTTCGGGTTTCCCAGAGCAAAACATGGATAGCAGGATACTGCCATTTTTTCTATAATATTGAAGGCTACCCATTTCTTATCCGCAACTCCTTCTATACCAGTGATACCACTGAATAAAATTTAATGATACGTTCACAGATTCTTTGTTACATAATGCCATTGTGCACCTCCTATTTTACTTTTTGATCTGTAACTTTTTTCGGGTTTCCCAGAGCAAAACATGCTCTTTGCCATCATAACCATATGGGTGGGGGTGGAGGTTATCATTTAGTTAGCTCAGTGCTCACAGTACCTCTAGCTGGTTTAGGAGGAGTTGCGGATAAGAGATTGGTAGCCTTCAATATTTCAGAAAGAATGGCAGTATCCTGCTATCCGTGTTCTGATTTGGGAAACCCATAATAATAGCCGGATCAAAATGTAAAATAGGAGGTGCACAATGGCACCATGTACATGTAACAAAGATTCTGTGAAAGTTTCACGAAATTTCTTCAGTGGTATAAGAAAATTTGCGTTTAAGAGATGGATATCCCAATGCATAACAGATGGGCGAACGTACAGACGGACATCTCATTTCTATATACTAGTGCCTTCCCATTTTTAAAAAGGGGTGGGGGTGTGTAAAAAGTAAAATAGGAGGTGCACAGTGACACTATGTAATAAAGATTCGGTGAAAGTATCATAAAATTTTATTCAGTGGTAAGAGGAGTTGCGGATAAGAGATGCACATACAGAATGACGGACATCCCGATCACAATGTACCCTCCTGCTTTTCAAGCGGGGGTATAATAAAGAATAAATCAGACTGACTAGGTCAATATATCAAGACAAGATATCGATTTAATCACACATAGAGGAATTAGGATTCCTGATTAGTGAGATTAAGATTAATAGGGGTTTCCTTAAGTACCAACCGGACGAGGGATTTATTCAGGGTGATATAAAGTTGGATTATTCAGCAATATTTTGTTTTGACTAGATTTCCTATTTAAATCTGGACCTTTTTCGATCCAAATAAAAACTTATTCATGAAAAATAATGAATTGTATACCGGGGTATATCCTTAAGTGTGTTTTAAGATTTAAATGACACAGATATATACATAGTTTACAAGCCATGTATTGAGTCTTTATCTTATATAATAACAAAATATTTGTATGCAATAAATACATACGTAATGGAAAATTTTGTACCTTTCTGCAAGGTCTTATCCAAACGACACAGGTGTGTTTGTAATTGTGATGTCAGTCATGAATATACACAATATGTTGTAGAATTTTGAACTTGGGAAAAAATTGAAAGTTTTTGATGTCAATATTATTAATTAGGTTTGAAGGCTTCATATGAGTCATTATTTTGCATATAACACGTTGACCGCGGGCCTTAAATCTTGTATGTACACTCTGTCAGCGCGCCCGCTTCTTCATAGGTGAACTTTAACGTCGCCCCATACCAGGTCTATTGAACTATAAGACCCTCCCTAGCATCGAAGGGCATTTAATTTTTT
>NW_026918469.1:0-14106 GCF_032062105.1 Saccostrea cuccullata | reverse complement strand
TTTATCTCTCATAGTAAATTAAAGAAATTAGTATAACGAATTATACATGTATATTTCAAAAATATGTCCTGAATTTGCTTCCGTAGAGTTGCAATAGCGAGTAAAAAAAGAGCACCCAAAATATTTAATCTTGGTGTATCATGGCAGCGTTTAAATATTTAGGCATTATTCGTAAAAAAAAATATATGAAAATAACGAATAGTATTCCAGCAAATGTGTGTCAAGCCCTAAATAGGCATTATTTGCCATGGCCCCACTGAATTACCTGTAGTTTCTGATTCACAAAGAAAGATTAGCAATGTCTTTTGATTCTAAGCACTAAGTGATCTAGAATCTAGAATCATCATAATAGAATGCTGGAACTGCGCTTATGAATCTTTAATTAAGGTTTCACTATTCGGTGAACTACAGATTCCAATCTATACCAGTTTGGTACCATACGTTTACTTTAAAATGGAATATCTGCCTCTAGAATTCTTTCAAGGATGAAATCCTTCGAGTTAAACAATGCTAAATCTATTAAATTATCGGACATGTTAATGTACTCATATATATATATATATATATATATATATATATATATATATATATATATATATAAAAAGCACTAAAAAACCAACAACACTGTATATCCTAAATGTCGGATCTACCAAGTAGATACAAGGTCACGGATGGAAATTTATATAAAGCACTAAAAATGACCAACGACACGAACAATAGAAATTGTCAAATTTTGGGACGCCCTGTCCCTTCCTCAGGACAAAGAAAAAAGTTAAAAAGTCATAAGAACAAAGGAAAAAGAGAAACAAAAACAACTAGCACTACTACTAAACTACTAAACACTAGATATTTACATACTTAATTACATGATGAATTGGAAATTTTTAAAAACACTAATAAAGAAAGAAATCCGGACCGCTATGAAATGCGTCCGGTCTATCGGGTATACTCGGGCGAAGTGCGATTTACATAATTGAACGAATTAATTATGCTAATTAATTACGACAATCAGTAAATCGTACATTGTTTCATTCTCTCAAAATGGCGTAACTTTACTTAATAAAGAATAATCGAAGAAAAATAATATAGCAGGGATATTTAAACAAATGAATTATGATCAATTATAAATTTTGAAATATTTAAGGAGTTATTACCGGGAAAAAATAATTAACAAAGGTGTAAGCAATACATAGTTATGAGAGTTGTTCGAGAGTTGGTGACGCAAATTAACTGTAGAGTTTACACTAAATTGAGAGAATAATCTTGTTTAGTATCATCAGGAATTGGGTCTAGTTTACGTTCATTCTGGTGAAGTCATTCAGTTTGTTAATACCATTAGGGCGGAATGACTTCAATCTGTGCATCCAGAACTTTTCTTTGCTTTTTCTCTGAGCATCTGTCCATCTTGGATTATGGTCAATCACCACAACTGTCATGTCCTCCCATTTGTGACCCTCAAGGTTGAAATGTTCCCCAACGGGTTCATTGAGTTTTTTGGTCCTAATGGTCGAACGGTGGTTATTGACTCTCCTGCGGAGATCTCCTGTTTCACCAATGTACTGTTTGGAGCAAACTTTGCAACTGATGAGATAAATGCAGTTGTCAGTATGACAGGACAAATTCCCTAGTATTTTGTAGCTGCGGCCTGTAACAGGGCTGTTAAAACTGTCTGTGTCAGTGCTGTGCTTGCAAAGAAGACATCTTCTGTCAGAGCAAGTTTTAAAGCCCCCGTTAGGTAATGGGTTGTCCAGTCTGGTTCTTACTACCATGTCCTTTAGGTTCCTTGGGCGTCTGTATGCAGCCAATGGGGGTTCCTTAAAGACCTCTGCCATTCGTTTGTTTGAATGGAGAATTGGTAGGTTCTTTTGAAGGATACCGCTAAGGTTCTTAAGGACGGGATGGTATGTGGTTACCAGAGGGACCCTGCCGCTATTGTCTTTCTCCTTGTAGCGTAATAGGTTTTGCCTATCATGTCCCGCCATCTCATCAATAGCTGTTTGTACGGTGCGGGCATTGTAGCCTCTTTTGCATAAGTGGGACTTAAGAAGACCACTTTGCTCCTGATATAAGGCAGGGGACGAACAGATGCGTCGAATTCTGGTGGCTAGACCCTTAGGCACTCCCTTAAAAGTGTGTGGGGGATGACAGCTAGAGGGCATAAGATATAGGTGGGAGTCTGTGGGTTTGGTGTGGAGACTGAATTCGATTTCACCATCAATCAAGGTAGATGTAGTATCTAGGAATACGTTTTTCGAATTAGATACGTCTACTGTAAATTTGATCGATTGATGAAAGGAGTTGGCAAACGTAATGAATGCCTCGAGGCTCTCGCGACATTCCACCCACTTCATCTCTATATCGTCTATGAAACGCAACCAGCTATGGGGCCTAAATGGTGCTTGAAGTAACAAGTTGCGTTCCATTCTGCCCATGAAGACATTGGCATAAGACGGTGCCATTTTCGTACCCATAGCAGTGCCATTAACCTGCAGGTAATGTTCTCCATTAAACATGAAGTTGTTGAACTTGAGAACATGTTCAAGGAGCTTAGCAAGGGACTCTGTAGAAGGAATTTGTATGGACCTATTATCCCAGACTTCTCTACAGGCTTCAATACCTTCATCGTGTGGAATATTGGTGTACAAAGATGTGACGTCCATAGTCACGAGGAGGGTATGATTTGGGAGGCCAGTAGAGGGCGTCTTGTTAATGTAGTCCGTGGTGTCCTTGAGATAGGATGGCAAATTCTCTACGTGTGGACGGAGATGTAAATCAATGAATTCAGAAATTTTCTCCGTGGGGTGTCCAATTGCGCTGACTATTGGGCGACCTGGCATGCCTTCTTTGTGTATTTTAGGAAGCAGATAAAATTGTCCTGGTCTACAGTCAATAGGATTTAAGGTCTCATAGACGTTGATACCAATCTCATTTTTCTCAAACATATCGTCAAGAGTTTTGGTAATGGCGGTGGAGAATTCTTTAGTAGGGTCAGAGTCCAGTTTCTTATAGAAACGTTCGTCTGAGAGTTGTCTTTGGGCTTCCGCCATGTAAGTCTCTTTATCCATTACTACAACTGTAGAGCCTTTGTCTGCTTTCTTGATTACAATGTCATCCCGATTTTTTAATGATTGTAAGGCAGATCTCTCTTCCTTACTCAAATTGTCGGGAGTCTTGTCTGGCATTGAAAGGGGCTTCTCTATGTCTGACTCAACGGCGTCAGTATACGACTCAAGCGCGCCGCACTTGCCCGGTGCAGGTTCCCAGTCACTCTTGGGCTTATAGAGTTTGTGTTCCTCTAGATCGTGTAAATCTGGCTTGGAAGAGTCGTATGAATTTACTTCGGAGTCTTTTCTAGAGAAGTGCTCCTTCAAACGTAGTCTCCGGAAGAATGCTCGGGTGTCCTCTCTGACTTGTTTTTCGTCGACCTCATGTGGCGTGGGGCAGAAATTTAGCCCCTTGGAAAGAAGTGAGGTCTCCGATTTGGAGAGAGGAGCACTAGATGTATTGAGCACTGGGCAGACGTCAGGAGTTTGTATGGGTCCGTCCCTCACGATTGCCTTAATGCGCTTGAAGCGTCTCGAGCGGGGTTTGCGTGTTTTGTTAACTCTGACCTCTGACCAGTTGTTCCTAGACTGTGGAACACTGTCGCGGAGAAATTTCTTTTTTTGAGTCTTGTTGACTTTATTTGTCAGGGCCATATTATAGGTGTCTATAATATTATGGGCTTCATCAAGATCGGCCTGGGACATGATATCGTTGAGGGATGATTCTAAGGACTTGATCTCACTCTTCAATTGTCCTAACTTGTGGATATCCCAAGAAAGACAGAGTGACATCAATTGTTTAGAACATCTCCTTGTAATAACGTCCCAGCGTTCCTGAAAGCGTTTGGAGATTTCAGGAACGCTGGGACGTTATTACAAGGAGATGTTCTAAACAATTGATGTCACTCTGTCTTTCTTGGGATATCCACAAGTTAGGACAATTGAAGAGTGAGATCAAGTCCTTAGAATCATCCCTCAACGATATCATGTCCCAGGCCGATCTTGATGAAGCCCATAATATTATAGACACCTATAATATGGCCCTGACAAATAAAGTCAACAAGACTCAAAAAAAGAAATTTCTCCGCGACAGTGTTCCACAGTCTAGGAACAACTGGTCAGAGGTCAGAGTTAACAAAACACGCAAACCCCGCTCGAGACGCTTCAAGCGCATTAAGGCAATCGTGAGGGACGGACCCATACAAACTCCTGACGTCTGCCCAGTGCTCAATACATCTAGTGCTCCTCTCTCCGAATCGGAGACCTCACTTCTTTCCAAGGGGCTAAATTTCTGCCCCACGCCACATGAGGTCGACGAAAAACAAGTCAGAGAGGACACCCGAGCATTCTTCCGGAGACTACGTTTGAAGGAGCACTTCTCTAGAAAAGACTCCGAAGTAAATTCATACGACTCTTCCAAGCCAGATTTACACGATCTAGAGGAACACAAACTCTATAAGCCCAAGAGTGACTGGGAACCTGCACCGGGCAAGTGCGGCGCGCTTGAGTCGTATATTGACGCCGTTGAGTCAGACATAGAGAAGCTCCTTTCAATGCCAGACAAGACTCCCGACAATTTGAGTAAGGAAGAGAGATCTGCCTTACAATCATTAAAAAATCGGGATGACATTGTAATCAAGAAAGCAGACAAAGGCTCTACAGTTGTAGTAATGGATAAAGAGACTTACATGGCGGAAGCCCAAAGACAACTCTCAGACGAACGTTTCTATAAGAAACTGGACTCTGACCCTACTAAAGAATTCTCCACCGCCATTACCAAAACTCTTGACGATATGTTTGAGAAAAATGAGATTGGTATCAACGTCTATGAGACCTTAAATCCTATTGACTGTAGACCAGGACAATTTTATCTGCTTCCTAAAATACACAAAGAAGGCATGCCAGGTCGCCCAATAGTCAGCGCAATTGGACACCCCACGGAGAAAATTTCTGAATTCATTGATTTACATCTCCGTCCACACGTAGAGAATTTGCCATCCTATCTCAAGGACACCACGGACTACATTAACAAGACGCCCTCTACTGGCCTCCCAAATCATACCCTCCTCGTGACTATGGACGTCACATCTTTGTACACCAATATTCCACACGATGAAGGTATTGAAGCCTGTAGAGAAGTCTGGGATAATAGGTCCATACAAATTCCTTCTACAGAGTCCCTTGCTAAGCTCCTTGAACATGTTCTCAAGTTCAACAACTTCATGTTTAATGGAGAACATTACCTGCAGGTTAATGGCACTGCTATGGGTACGAAAATGGCACCGTCTTATGCCAATGTCTTCATGGGCAGAATGGAACGCAACTTGTTACTTCAAGCACCATTTAGGCCCCATAGCTGGTTGCGTTTCATAGACGATATAGAGATGAAGTGGGTGGAATGTCGCGAGAGCCTCGAGGCATTCATTACGTTTGCCAACACCTTTCATCAATCGATCAAATTTACAGTAGACGTATCTAATTCGAAAAACGTATTCCTAGATACTACATCTACCTTGATTGATGGTGAAATCGAATTCAGTCTCCACACCAAACCCACAGACTCCCACCTATATCTTATGCCCTCTAGCTGTCATCCCCCACACACTTTTAAGGGAGTGCCTAAGGGTCTAGCCACCAGAATTCGACGCATCTGTTCGTCCCCTGCCTTATATCAGGAGCAAAGTGGTCTTCTTAAGTCCCACTTATGCAAAAGAGGCTACAATGCCCGCACCGTACAAACAGCTATTGATGAGATGGCGGGACATGATAGGCAAAACCTATTACGCTACAAGGAGAAAGACAATAGCGGCAGGGTCCCTCTGGTAACCACATACCATCCCGTCCTTAAGAACCTTAGCGGTATCCTTCAAAAGAACCTACCAATTCTCCATTCAAACAAACGAATGGCAGAGGTCTTTAAGGAACCCCCATTGGCTGCATACAGACGCCCAAGGAACCTAAAGGACATGGTAGTAAGAACCAGACTGGACAACCCATTACCTAACGGGGGCTTTAAAACTTGCTCTGACAGAAGATGTCTTCTTTGCAAGCACAGCACTGACACAGACAGTTTTAACAGCCCTGTTACAGGCCGCAGCTACAAAATACTAGGGAATTTGTCCTGTCATACTGACAACTGCATTTATCTCATCAGTTGCAAAGTTTGCTCCAAACAGTACATTGGTGAAACAGGAGATCTCCGCAGGAGAGTCAATAACCACCGTTCGACCATTAGGACCAAAAAACTCAATGAACCCGTTGGGGAACATTTCAACCTTGAGGGTCACAAATGGGAGGACATGACAGTTGTGGTGATTGACCATAATCCAAGATGGACAGATGCTCAGAGAAAAAGCAAAGAAAAGTTCTGGATGCACAGATTGAAGTCATTCCGCCCTAATGGTATTAACAAACTGAATGACTTCACCAGAATGAACGTAAACTAGACCCAATTCCTGATGATACTAAACAAGATTATTCTCTCAATTTAGTGTAAACTCTACAGTTAATTTGCGTCACCAACTCTCGAACAACTCTCATAACTATGTATTGCTTACACCTTTGTTAATTATTTTTTCCCGGTAATAACTCCTTAAATATTTCAAAATTTATAATTGATCATAATTCATTTGTTTAAATATCCCTGCTATATTATTTTTCTTCGATTATTCTTTATTAAGTAAAGTTACGCCATTTTGAGAGAATGAAACAATGTACGATTTACTGATTGTCGTAATTAATTAGCATAATTAATTCGTTCAATTATGTAAATCGCACTTCGCCCGAGTATACCCGATAGACCGGACGCATTTCATAGCGGTCCGGATTTCTTTCTTTATTAGTGTTTTTAAAAATTTCCAATTCATCATGTAATTAAGTATGTAAATATCTAGTGTTTAGTAGTTTAGTAGTAGTGCTAGTTGTTTTTGTTTCTCTTTTTCCTTTGTTCTTATGACTTTTTAACTTTTTTCTTTGTCCTGAGGAAGGGACAGGGCGTCCCGAAAATTTGACAATTTCTATTGTTCGTGTCGTTGGTCATTTTTAGTGCTTTATATATATATATATATATATATATATATATATATATATATATATATATATATATATATATATATATATATATATATATATATATATATAGCAAATATTTTTTTTAATTTCTACATTAAAAGAACTTTCTTGCTGTCTTCAATTCGTTATTAACATCTATTAAATTATCGGACATGTTAATGTACTCATATATATATATAGCAAATATTTTTTTTAATTTCTACATTAAAAGAACTTTCTTGCTGTCTTCAATTCGTTATTAACATGATTAAGATATATCGACGAAATCTTATTAACAATATCCTTTGAAAATTCTATGTAGATTCGATATATCCCTTTGAAATCAAACTGAAAGACACCGCGTATCTTACGCATCTGTGACATATTTGAACAATTTTCTAACTAACAAATAAATTTTATGAGAAAAGTGATGACTTCAGCTGTTTTATTGTCAACATCACTCATTTATAAAGCAATATACCATTATCGTCTGCATAGGAGTTTATTGCTTCCAGTATATTTCATATGCAAGAGCATGTTCTACATGAAAACGAAGCACAATATTGGGAAAAGAGTCTTTGAATCAAGACATTCAAATGATTCTTTTAAAACTAACATTAAAAAAAATTGTTCGATGCAATCAGCTTTTTTGCAAATACAATCTAATTTTAAGTCAAATGTTGAAGTGACGTTTGTGAAACAAATTGTTAGATAATATATTTCAGAATTTTCTACGAATTCATTCGTTCACCCTCTCATGACAAGGAACACCCTGCATGTAGCTGTTAAAGATCGTCCGGGGTAGGGAGATGGGGTGGGTTGGGGCGTAATCCACAGTGGATTCTGATTCTACCCCTGATGTTTGGTCCATGTTTGCTTGCTACCATCTTTTAAAAAAAATTATCGATTTTGAGCTGGATAAGTGATCATTTATTCCATAAATCACATTATATAATCAAATTATAAAACGAACGTAAATTTTGACTAACTTTCTAACAAACTTAAACATGATAGGAATTTTCATAAATACTACAAGGGTTTCACAACAAGAAAATTAACATTATAAAAATATTAAAGATAAACTCAATTAAATGAAACCCCAGTCACATTTCCAAAAACGACCAACGGTTGACGGGTTTTGGAGCAAACTAGAGGTATTGTGAGCAATGAGCTCACTAAATGATACCCCCCGCCTCCCATATGAATATAACGGCAGTGTCCATGTTTTGCTCTGGAAAATCAAAAATATATGTCAGATCAAAAAGTAAAATAGGAGGTGCACAATGGCAATATGTAATTAAGAATCTGTGAAAGTTTCATTAAATTTCCTTCAGTGGTATGAGAGGAGTTGCAGATAAGAGATGGGTACCCCAAAGCGTAACAGACGGACGGACGGACGGAAATACCGATTACTATATACCCTCCCACTTTTTAAGCGGGGGGTATAAAAATGGGATTCTTCGGGTGACAGTGGGCAATTCATCTGCCGTTGTCTTGACCGATCTTGACCTCTTTTTTTGTCGGCCGACCATCGGTCCAAGTTATATTTATACCCCCCGCTTGAAAAGTGGGAGGGTATATAGTAATCGGTATTTCCGTCCGTCCGTCCGTCCGTCTGTTACGCTTTGGGGTACCCATCTCTTATCCGCAACTCCTCTCATACCACTGAAGGAAATTTAATGAAACTTTCACAGATTCTTAATTTCATATGGCCATTGTGCACCTCCTGTTTTACTTTTTGATCTGACATATATTTTTGATTTTCCAGAGCAAAACATGGACACTGCCATTATATTCATATGGGAGGCGGGGGGTATCATTTAGTGAGCTCATTGCTCACAGTACCTCTAGTTTTTTCTGCGTCGGTGGCCGATATCTTCAATTGAAGTTATCCGTGGACCAACCTTAGACCATTGTACGACCATCGACAGTCAGTTTATTAAGTTGGTCGTCCGTCGTTCGATAATAAGGGTGTCCAAAATTTCAGCCGACTGTTAAAATCTAACTGTAGCTCAGGGCTCGATGATCGGGCGACGATTGGCCGACTTGTGAATATTTAACCTATTAATTAAGGTACATTACTCAAACAAGATTTTGATGCATAGATTGATATATATATTGATATATATATTTATTGTTAAGCATTCTACTGTTCAGTGCCTGTACGTAAATCATTAATTGCACCCGAAAAAATTGTGTCTAAATTATTAAATGTCTATAAGAACCGTCTTTTAGACAAAGAGCTACGTTCACTTCATGCATAAATTTGTTCTGCCCATATACAAATATACAAATGTACTGATCAAGTCCCAATGTTCTACTTTAAACATCATTATAAAGTAAAGGCTTACAATTTAAGTGCTTACATCTCCTATAAAAAGTTTCGTCTAAGAGTCCAGGTACTGAAAAACAGGCCTTGTGAAATTGCAATGTTCTTGAGTTTTGAAGAATGAGTACCTTCAACAAAAAAAAAAAAAAAAAAAAAAAAAAAAAAAAAAAAAAAAAACCAAATTAAAAAAAACAAAAAAAAAACATAATCCCCACCCCTCTACCAAAAATAAAACATATATATATTAATCTCCTGAAATGAAATACATGAAATAAAGTTTTTTGTCAATTGAGTCCGTTCAGTGGTAAGAACATCTGCTCTAGAGTCGCGGAGTAAGGAGATTATCTTTACTTATGGGTTCGAATCCCACTATAGGACGTGGAGATCAGTCCTGATGAGACCGTACAACTGAGGCCCTTTGTTGCAGTAGATGCTGGGCGAAGAAGGTCTCTCGTTGCTCAATGGCTGTAAGTGCTGAGTATAGGACAAAAGTTGAAATTCTCCACCAGAAAGTGGACTTCTCCATAGGAGTGAAGAATTCTCGAGAGGGATATTAAACAATAACACCAGCAAACAAAACATAATTACACATTTGGGATCAGAGATATCATTCACACCCATCACGTGTTTCTCGTTCTTGTCCGTCAATACACTCTATCGTTAAGCCGAATGTTGACCGACGTTTGCATGAACAATTTGTTAGGCCACCATTTTCGGAATTTTCTATTAGTTTTTACAAGTCTCATAAAACATTTATAATCTTCTCAAATATGCTCATAGCAATAGAAATTAGACTGTCTATCATTGTACAAAAAAGTACCGTTTTTTCTTCTATGAATTGATTGATTGAGATCATTCTTTCGAGGAAAATTCTCTCATATCGAGACGCCACCACTCAATGATAGGGTTGTGATTTTTAGCCTGTAGCAGCACTTACAGTATTTCTGCAACGAGGCAACTTTTTGTTTCAGCACCTTCTGCAACACTGGACCTTATAGTTTTACTGCCTTAATCGATGGACCGGTCTCTAAGTCATGATTAAGTAAAGGGAACATTCCCTGGTCAAATTAGTAGAAAGAAAAGCCTAACAATTGGTATGAATGCACCAATCAGTGACAAAAATCTGTTTGATGACTTTTGATTAAATATTGTTTTAACCTTTGATGGTTATAGTTCAGCTGAGTAGGACTTGTTTTATTTCTCTAAAGACAGAAAAATTTAAACACAATATTTATGTGACCGATGATGCAAATGAGGGATAGGGGTGTGGAGTTTTACAACGGAATTATCCTTTTAGCAATACTCCAGAGGGCTTTTTTAACAACAAAAGTCAGAATTTATATTGAAAAACGACAACCCTCGTTAGAAGCAGCAGTTTTCTACTCGGTTGAAGATCTTATCATCTGATTAATGGCAAGATAAAATTTGGGCACGTTAACGCACAAAAAGTTAGTAGAAAATTCTGACTAATAATGTTAACAAACATTAACATAGTGTGAAAATCAAATTCCAAAAAAGAGATAAAAATCTTCAGAACAGAGTCTTTTATTTCTTTGAAGAAGCGATTTAACGTAATTTTGAAGTATATTCTTGCTAGACATTAATTCTGTAAGCCGTTTGTATAACATCTTATTTATAAATAATCATGAAAATATCACATTTCGATTTATTCTTGCTATAGTATACTCGTACATATTTATTTCATCTGGAAATCACAAAAAATGAATATGATAGACTTAATTATAATAATGTGTGCTACAGAAAAAAGAAACCATTTTTGTTTTTAAAATTCATCTGTTTAAAGGATTGGGTTAGGAATCTATGATATGTTTAATGATCCGTATTTTAGGTCCTATCAACAATCAACTTTGTGTTTTTTGTAGGTATTTTGAAATCAATCGCCATTTGTTAGCTTGATATGAATAGTCGATCGTAAGATTCGAGCTTTAAATTAGGAAAAACGGCAAATAAAATCTCTGATAAACAGTCATCATCCATGCAATTCAAAGTTCTAAATCAATTGTCAAGTATCAGAGTGTAATATAACTTTTGATCAGATTTAATTCCCATGCAAGGACAACACTGGGAATTTTTCTGATCTACACCTAAGCTACACCAAAGATTACAAATTAAAGCTTAATATGAATACTTGCTTCAATGTCCCATTCGTAATTTGTCATTCCAGTAATATTAATCTAATTCTGCGTCCCATTACCATAGACCACACTGGATATCATTAATTAAATCGTCTGACCGTTGCTCGGGACTAAAATGACGACTGACATTTCGTCTCATTTATAATATCCATTGATAACGTTAATTTTATTAGTCTACAGAGTTTACGAAATTACAGTTATTGCAGTTATTGAATCAAATGTTTGAGAATCCCACTGTAGGACGTGGAGACTGGTCCTACGGATGAGACCGTATATACCGAGGTCCCGTGTCGCAGAAAGTGCTGACACGAAAAAGACCCTTCCCTGCTCAAATGCCTTACGTGCCAGTGTAGGACAAAATTTTCCGTTCTCCACCGGCAAGTGGTGGCGCCTCCATATGAGTGAAAATTTCTTTAGAGGGACATTAAACACATAAAATCAATCAATCAATCAAATGTTTGTTCGAGTTGTGTGCGTATGTCTATGTGTATGTTTGAGGGGTAACATTATGAAAAACGTTCAAAGGTGCATCATATTGACTTCTCAGGAAGCAAATGCATGTTAAGAATAAGTGCTATCAATGTTATTTATGCATTCTATACTTCATTTGAAATTTATTAGTAGCTCTTATGCCAGTTCTAATTCATTGTTTAATAAATGCAACTCTTTGGGGAAAGGTGGAATATTTTTCCATTGATATCAGACCTTAAGACTTTCTACATTTTGAAAGTCCTAGACAATTGGTCATCTTTTATTGATGCATTTAACAGTATACATAAGCAACTCTTTAGCGAAAATGTGTAGCATTTTCCCATTGATTTCAGACCTTAAGACTCAACATTTTGAAAGTCCTGGACAATTGGTCATCTCTTATTCATGTATTTAACAATATATATAAAAGAGTTACTCTCTAAATTTGATCCTACTGAACACTCTAGTTAAAAACAATAAATTGTGAGACTTTTTATTGACATCTTAAAGCCGAGGTTGGTCCAATTTATGAATGGATTGGATTGCAAGTTAAAATATTCATTGCTTTACACACAGAGAAAGCTTGCCATCATTCAAGATAACCATTTTTAGCCGCAGTGTTGATGAGAACCGAGTAGTTGATTGATTTACTTAAAATAAACAAATTATTGGAGATTGGAAAGGAGTCTTGAAGTTTAGTTCCATAAATTTGTAAAGATGTGATCTTTTACTATAAAACCATTTTTTTCACGATGATGCAGGCATATTTTAAACACGCTTTACGCAATGATGAAAAGTATCAAGAAGTGCATACAGAAATGGTCTTTAATAAAATTGATCTCTTTCATTTGTTGCACATGAAGTTATGCAATGAACAAAATGTAAATTAAAATATATCTCTTTTGCATTGTACGTATACTCTCATACAAACCAATTACTCAGTTACTGAGAAGGTGAAGAGAGGAAACCCAGTTAGAAAAGGTGGAGAGGGCTTCTATAGACTATGCCTGCTGCCCAATCCATTTTTGTATTTATTACATAATAAAATATTTTCAAATCAAAAATTAAATCAGTTAGAAAAGGTTGATTGACAGATAGAGTAGCAGTTGGAAGGGCAGATCAACGGACAGACGGAGGGACAGTGGGAAGGACAGAACGACAGACGGGCAGTCGTACAGAAGCATATAATCCCCTACTCCTTCACTGTTTGTCTTTGCTTTGTTTTTTTCATCATCTCGACACACATTATTTTACCTTACTACTACTCCCTTGTATTCATTTGAAATTCCATAAGTGGTAATCCTTTTTTCATATCTGTTTCATTTGGGAAAATTGAATAACGATTGTGAATTTTTAAGATATTGTGTTTTTGTCGATGAAAAAAGACGAAATATGGCAATAAGAATATAGAAGGGAAAAGCACAACTCTATTGTATTTTATATTCTCTTCTGTTTCTGTTGCAAGTTGTCAAATTAGGTTTCCTTAATCCTTAGAGACTCAGAAGAGGATTTTCAATCTTCAATATTTAGCATTGTATATGCACAAAACGTGATCATTAAAAAAAACTGCAATGATTTTATAATTTTTTTTATATCAGCCTTAACTTTTGGCTCTTTAAAAAATCACGTTTAAAAAAATGTTACAAATTGAAATGGACAATTGTAAAGAATTATATTGTAATGTACGGAAACAAACTTTTAGAAAGATTTTTTATATAAAGTCTGTCTGCTGAATTGCAAGAATTTTACATTATGAAGTACTTAATGTCATATAGTATTTTTTTTTTACCTAAGTCATTAAATTGAGGTTAAGGCCTTGTTTTGTAACTTTGATTTTTTCTTGCTAATTGCATAACTCTTATGAAGCTTATTTACTTTTTTCAAGTTGCATAATTAAGATCATTAACTTCCTAATCCCTCTGTTCTCACAACTACGCAGCATCCTGTCGGAAGTCTTTGTGTTCCAAGGGAACGTTTGAATGTCAGAGAATTCTGGAATGCATTGACGAAGACCGGAAGTGCGATGGCGTGCTGGACTGCCAAGACGAGACGGACG
>NW_026918468.1:0-14179 GCF_032062105.1 Saccostrea cuccullata | reverse complement strand
CATGAAGTCTCTATCTCTCATGGTTCAAAAGTTACGGCGAAAGTTCTTAGAAGCTGTTTTTAGCATATAGATCACAGTCAAGGTCACAAGGTTATGTCCTTGGTGTCATTTGAAAGAGCTTTATCAGTGAAGTATGCATACCAAATATGAAGTCTCTATCTCTCATGGTTCAAAAGTTATGGCGAAAGTTCGAAAAGGCTATTTTTAGCATAAAGGTCATAGTCAAGGTCACAAGGTCATTGACCTTGGTGTCATTTGAAAGACCTTCATTGGTGAAGTATGCATACCAAATATGAAGTCTCTATCTCTAATGGTTCAAAAGTTATGGCGAAAGTTAAAGTTGACAACAGACAGACAGACAATTAGATAAACAGACAAACAGACAGGACAAAAACAATATACGCTTCGGATCTATAGATTCGGGCGCATAAAAATTCAACTTATTTTTTATGACTTTTAGCCAAACTAATTTTGAAAGTAATGGTTAGGCAATATATTAAATAAAAGCTAAGACAGAACTATCATGGAACAAGATGTGTTTGTGAAATACTATGCGCCCGCTGGCAACAAAGTTCCAAAACACAATTTTTAGCATATAGGTCACAGTCAAGGTCACAAGGTCAATGGCCTTGGTGTCATTTGAATGAGCTTAATTAGTATTGCATGCATACCAAATATGGGGTCTCTATCTCTCATGGTTCAAAAGTTATAACCAAATATCGAAAAAGCTATTTTTAGCATAAAGGTCACAGTCAAGGTCACAAGGACAATGACCTTGGTGTCAATTGAAAGAGCTTCATTAGTGGAGTAAGCATACCAAATATGAAGTCCATATCTTTCATTGTTCAATAGTCATTGCAAAAGTTCGAAAAAGCTATTTTTAGCATATAGGTCATAGTCAAGGTCATAAGGTCATTGACCTTGATGTCATTTGAAAGGACTTTTTTAGTGGAGTATGCATACCTAATATGAAGTCTCTATCTCTCATGGTTCAAAAGTTATGGCGAAGGTTAAAGTTGACAACAGACAGATAAACAGACAAACAGACAAACAGACAGGACAAAAACAATATACGCCTCGGATCTATTGATCCGGGCTCATAAAAATAAATTCGCCAGATTCCTTTATACAGCTACCACTGAAGAGATATAGTTAGCATCTACTTCATCAGAGATACTCTACCAGAAATCTTCTCATTATTACATGTATACTGTTAATAGTAACTCGTGAAAGATCTACAAAATATTCCTTGAAACACTTTTTCTTGCATTTACAATTAAGTATTGTTAGAATTAAGGTGGCAGGAGACAGTTTCGTACTAATGACCTGTCAAATTCCTTTTTATATTTGAGAAAGCCTTTGTTATGTAGGAATATGGATAGGATAGGGGATACATGAAATGTAGCAAAATGCTTGCTGAATAAATTGATGTGCAGCATTTAGGCGTCTCTCTGCTTAGCCTTTATACAGAGTTGTAAATAAGAAACTACTTTTAAGGCATGCGGAATAATGCTGTGGAAATCTAGTTGTAAAGCAGTAGAGCTTAGAAAAATGTGGATGGCCCTAGATCAAATGATGAATTTTCATCAGAGCATACATTGATTTACAAAATGAGTGCGGCTTGGTTGGGGGGGGGGGGGGGGGGGGTTGCGAGGCTCCCAAGTACATGTGTACTCTAATATGTAGAAATAAGTGCTAAGTAATAAAATATTTTTAGAGCTATGTGAATATGAAGCGCGATAAAGTATAGCCCCTGTTCCTTTGTTCATGTATCTGTTTTTATTGACCTCGGATATATGCCTTACCCCCTCGGCACTTGCATGGCATTGAAAAAAAACCTTGTCCCCTAAAAAATGCAAGTATTAAGGTGTCGTTCCAGATTTATTTCTTCACATTCCTAGGTATTTGTTTTTAACAGAGAGATGAGAAAGGTGATACAGTTTTATTGTACTTTATAAAGGTATAACCCTATACTCGTGAAAAAAAGATGTGTTTGAGATTTTTCAGCTCTTCTGAGGTTGTAGGTCTAGACTATAGCGGATGACCCCGAGGGACTTCAAAGATGGACCATTATAAAGCTGTTATGATTATGTGGCTCATTATCAGTGTCGCCTTAAGGAACGCGTTTCACCAGGGCAGTCGTTGATTGGTCCTTTTTCATAACGCTCCCAAAACTTTACTTATAGCGAATAATTTTTTATCAAGACAGTCGGATTTATAAAAAGGTATTACTGAGAGATTTTTCGAAACGTTTCTGTTATCTTTTCCAATGTACCTTTAAAAAAGCACACCTTTATTTTAAATTTATATGCCTTACATTTACCCCCCCCCCCCTTTGACCTATCTGTACTTTATGTATGAATTATCTTTTCCATCGGATTTCCTGTGTTCTAAATGAAGAGGGTTTTTGAATAATATTTATAAAACAGGACTTCCCTATTTCTATATCTTTTTTTTTAATTTGTGAGTTTTATTTTTAAGTTTCAATTGATATATAGATTAGAAAAAGTGCAACATAAAACAACTTCAGTGTGTATTTCAGAATCTTAGATAATAATTACTGGTAAATACCGATAATTACACTTAAACTTATATAAAATAGTTTTTATACTTTCTATGATGAGAAATACTTTCCAAAGTCAACTATAGTATCAAAAGGCCTGATATAAGGCTTTGTCAGTCAAATTATGAACCCTTGATAAGTAATATTTCCTTACATGGTCATTATAAAGTCCATAGAATAAATGAAATGTTGACTTGAAACAAGTATTTTGAAATGTCTTTAATATCAACTTATTTGTTATTAGATTGTCTTAGTTTAAAAATTGATCAATTATGCCACATAAGTTGGGGGACATAAGACTTTTTAATAAGGAAAGACGATAATAGAAATGCTGAAGCCGTCTCATTTGTTATACAGTTTAGTTGTGTAACTTGGACTTTATCGTCTTCAGTCAGCAAAACATTGAAACAAAATAGCAGATTGTATGTTTTCTTTTATTTTAAGAGCACGAGTATATCGAGTCAACATGTGAATGAAGGTAAATATTGTTAATCAATTGAAGGTCAAATCAATATTCTCATCTAGATTTTTTTTTGTTAATTCTGATTGCTAGATACCGAAAAACAGGTCGGCAAAATAGAGCTCAATTAGTGCCAATCGATATTCCTAACGACTGCTGAAGAGCTGGTCTCCAAAGACTATTAATTTAGATGTTTTTAAACTCTTAGTATTCTTACGTGTAGGGTCAGAATGATTTTTTTTTGGTAGATGGCCTTTAACAGTTTAAATTTCATTGAAGAAACAGTTGTCTATGAAATCAAAATATCAGCCTCGTAATTTACGTGGAGGAATGATTGTATAACGTGTAGAATTATTTCTAGTTCATATTCATAAGATTCCTTATTTAAAATCTTTCATCAAGCAATAAATTAAACTAAGAGATGAGCATGTTTTGGGTGTGTATCATCATCTAACAGATCAGGAAACACGACTTTTTATAGAAAAAAAATTATAATACGTTATTGTAGGTCTTACCAGGGACATAACATCGCTTTTGAAGAAGGGGTGCTAGTCATATAAATAATGTTTAACTTACCTAAATAAAAGACAAGCCCAACCAGAAGTCTCTGTCGAGACTGAAGCTCTACTGGTTTGTACTTATAGCAAAGGAAGAGAAAAGTACTTTAATAAGCAGTTGGGAATTGAAACTTAACTAGGGCTAATTGTAACGGGAACCGTTACAGATGTTCCCCAAACGCTCCCCAACTCCCTTTTGGTGCCTTATTCCCTGTAAGCTTCATTAAATAAGACGAACTCTATGCCTTTTAGACTATAACAATGTTTTCCCAGAAGTATATTCAGTATATTCAAATTTATGCATTGCACGCATGCGCATTTGAATGCATGTGCGTAATGACCATATCATCTTGTCTACACTATTTATATACTAGAAATTACAGCGTTTTAGACAAAAGTATTAAAAAATACGTTTTAATCAAGTGTATTTGTAATTTAACTCATTTCACGTGCACGCACGTGCATGCATGTGCATGTCGACTGTATCTTCTTGTAGGAGTCTGTTATGTTTGTCTATGTTCTAAATCTCATCCTGTTTGGTTGAAAAACGAGGACGTTATAGTCATTTTAAGTTTAAGCCAATCAGATTGCAGCGCACGTGTATGCGCATGTTTTCACGACAACTGTTATATATCATATTGTAGGACATCCTAATGCATGATTATGTTTAAAATTTTAAAGCATTTCGTCAAAAATTAAAAAAAAGGAAATTGCGATTTTTGTTTCAGCGAATCAGAGCAAAGCACACGTGCATGCACGTGCATGCATGTGCATGACGACCATACCTCCTTGTGGGAGTCCATTATGTTTGTCTATGTTCAAATCCCATACTGTTTCGTTGAAAAACAAGGGAGTTATAGCCATTTAAAATTTAAGCCAATCAGATTGCAGCGCACGTGCATGCGCGTGTTTACATGACAATTGTTATATATCATATTGTAGTACATCCTAAAGTATGCCTATATTTTAAATTTCATAGCATTTCGTCAAAAAACAGAAAAGATATTGAGATTTTTGTTGCAGCCAATCAAAGCGAAGCGCACGTGCATGCGCGTGAGTTCGTGCTAATTTGACAGTGTCACATTATCTACACTATTAATATATCCTTATTAAATGAGTTTTAAAATAGTTCATCAAAAAATGTTAAAGTTATGGCTATATAAAGTCTATCCGTCATTTCACTCATTTCACGCGCCCGCACGTGCATGCGTATGCGCGCAAAATAACCTTCGTGTTGCACACCTACACTACACACCTATTAACCCTAAAAAGGTTTTAGCTCAGTTGGGTGAACAGTTTCTGAGAACACTCGCGGACAAAAAAGTACCGGAGAACAAAGAAGAAAAAAAAGAATAATAATAATAATAACTAGAATCTTGTTGCCATGGCAACAAATAAGTCTTCCGTTCTTCTAAATCTGTAAGGAATTTGCTTTTCCTCTGCAACAAACATAGATATCATATGTACTCTGAAAGGAAAAAAATGCAAAAAAAGTCTTTCAGTACTTAAGGTACTTTGATTTTCATGATCAATCTTGTTCTGATGCATTTTGGCACTCATAAGAGCTACACGTGTATCATAGACAAACCAACAGACGAACGAACACCGTACTCTCGATCATAAACTTCATTGTGTTTATGTTCTGGCACAATTGTGATGGTGTTATAAAAATGTCATGAACTAAGTTAGTACCACATTAAACGTAAAGTCGTTGATTTTTAAAGAAATGATATCGAGATTTGCCAGAAGAAATATTATTCATCAATGACAAGAATTATTCAGCAATCGATTAATTGATTACATGTTGTTTAGCGTCCCTCTCGAGAATTTTTCACACGGAGAAGCCTCCACTCGCCGGTGGAGACTGTAAAATGTTGTACTATCGCCATTGAGCAGCGAGGAATCTTTTTGAGCCAGTACCATCTGACACACGGGACCTCGATTTAAACGATCATATCTGACGGACCGGTCTCCACGTCCCACAACTGAAGTCCATTATACAGATATATGGTGCTCTAGCCATGTTTTTATTTTATTTTTCATTACACAAATGTGTTGCATCAGATTTTCTTAAAGATCATACTTAATAAAAATCATTTCGAACAACTTTATTGCAATGCATACAGCGTCCGGTGATTTTGATTGACAGGTCAGTATACATGTGCACTTAGTGTAATACTTCTTAAAAAATATACAGAGAGTGACTATGACGGACTATGAAATCAGAAAATATTTAATAAAGAATGGGTACAACTGATATAGAACTGATTTTTTGTCTATGTAAATGGATTAAAAGGGAATATCTCTCTCTCTCTCTCTCTCAGACAGGTAAATTTCAGTATCTTGCGTAATGAAAAATCTACTATTATAGAATATGAATTCTGTATACATGTTAATGGTAATTATAACCAAATGTTCCAGATTTAATTGTATAACTAATTTATAATTCAAAGGCCTACAGCTGCAATAATGTCTCCGAATAAAATCAAGGGGGGGGGGGCTTCAAAAGAATTACATACTCGGTAATTTTATGTTTTATGAATTAAATGGAAAATACTTAAGGTTGCATGTACATACATATAATTATATAGCATTGCATAAAATTGTGTTCATTCGTATACTTTATCTAACATATCAACAGACCTTTGCAGATGTTTTTGTATCATGTTTTAGCGTAGCATTATTTCACACAGATACGCGTAACTTTAACATAATGTTAACCCTTTGAGTACTAGTATTTCACAAAAATCCAAGAATCGCTTTTTCTCATCTTTAATAACTTCTCGGGTATATAAAAGTATAGATCATGTATAATAAATAACACTATAAGACTATTAATCAATGAAATATACGTGTTAAAACCAAATCCAATCTATAGATTGCTTTTCTTTCTTTTAAGTTGCAGATATCAATTTATTTCTAAAGGCTTTACACCTACTCTTCTATCTTTCAGTTCCCTTTTGAGTACATATAATATTTTAGAATCGAAAATAAAACTCGGATTCCGGGATAATTTCGCATTCAAATTAGAGAATGAATTAAGAATATTTTTTAAAAATATAATCATAACAGACATTACAGATTTACACTACGCTGACAACTTTAAACTATGCATATACTGAAAGCTGTAACCAACGTAATCTTTCATGCAGAAGTGGATATGGAATCTCAAAGTCTAAATATTTTTTTTATGTGAAAAGTGTGGATATAGACGTCTGCGACGTCATGGATACTACCTCCGCCTTTATCTCGAAAGTTCTATTCCCACTTACAAGTCAGAGTTATCTATCTTTGCTCATTGTCACTACGTAAATAGAGAAAATGAATTTATTGACGGAACCTTAAATCTCCAAAATGCAGAATCCGATTGAATAAATAATATGTTTAGTATTTTTGTAGAATAATTTGTATATACATCGCTGTAATGTATACTGCGTACAATATTATTTTCTGCAAAGTGCTTAGTTGACACAGAACGGATATTTTTTTTAGATACAAATTTGTAAATCAAAAACTTTCAATATACAGACTAACACTACACAGCCAAATTTAAACTAATATGCATATAGTGAATTAAGTAACATGCAAAAGAGAGAATATTGAATGTGTAAATATGTTGACCTGGAGAGCGTATATATGTCGCCAACGTCATCAATACTATTTCCGCCTTTATCTCGAAAGTTCTATTCTCATTCACAGGTCAGAGTTATCTTTCTTTGCCCACCTTATACATACTACGTAAATAGAGAAAATTTCGGTACCGAAAATATACAAAATGCGGAATCTGAATTAAAAACAAATTATATATTTAGTATTTGTAGAAAAATGTCTGTTTTACATAAGAATATCTTGAAAAAATATCTAAAAACAAAAAAATCAAAAATTGACCAAAAACAAATTCACTTCCGGTTCGGACAGGAAGTACTGGAAACACACGAAAACAACTTCAAAACAAATACAATATCATGATCTAATACTCCTGTAAATTTCATATCTTTACCTCAAACCGTTTCCGAGAAAACTGCCGGACAAAAGTCCATTTTAAAATTCGAAAATCGGCCATAACTTCGGACCGGAAGTGAATTTTTCAAAAAACGGAATTTTATATAAACTTCACATATCAACCTACTTACATGAGAAAAATTGTGAAAATCTATCCAGCCATCTCTGAGTAATCGCGCTCACAAAATTTGGGAGGAATAATAATAATAATAACTAGAAACTCTTGTTGCTACAGCAACAAAAATGGTCTTCCGTTCTCCTCTATTAATCTGTATGCAGGATGTTTTTTTTCCTATTTTAAAAAAGACAGACAAAATGCAAAAAATAAAAACAAACTAGTAAACTAATTGTTCAGTGAACAATTATCGGCCTTTCCACCTTTTTAAGCATTTCAATATCATTTGGGCTGAAAAAAGTAGGAAAAAAGCAAGAAAATAAAAAAAAAAAAAAAACAGCGAAATTTTCATTTTTTTTTTACTAGGATTTTAGATCGGGCTCGCAGTTGGTATAATTTTACCCTAAACAGACTTCCTGGATTGTTTGTAGTCGAGTCGGGGATAACCACAATTTCATTGATCACGCAAAGAGAGCACGTTAAAAACATTGTAACACGCTCCTATGTGTACATATGAGCTTGAATTAGATTGTTTTCAAGTTAAGATGTAAGGGGTAGGGTCTGATTAAAATTATGATATACCTATTAATATGAATAACATGCATTTGATCTGCGCATCAAGACGGAAGCGTAAGTGAAAACGTTGTGAAATGTTCAATGTGTACCTGCATCATATGTGCATTATACATGTATTAAAGAGATGTTTGAAAAATATCCGATTTGAGTTGTTTTATGTTTGAAATGAATGGCGATAAATTATTTAGGAGCATGTGAGAAACATGAGCGAGAGATGCAAGGCAGTTTGTAAATATAGAAAAGGAAAACAGAGAATCGGGTTCGGATTTTAACATTCCTGACCGAAATAGGTATGGAATATGTGTGTGGATTAAATTCATTGTAAGTAGCATAAATAAAATTCCAAACATGTATTTCTAGATGGGAAACACAGGGAAGAAACGTGTATTGCATTTTACTATGCTGAAAGTCGCTATTTCTTATAAGATTGTGTTATTCTAGATAAAAAAATCAAATTTCAAATGAAATCAAGGTTCATTCAATTAATATTAAATCTAAATAAAATTGAAATAAATTCCACATACCGAAGAAAGCTAGAATACTTGATATTAAAATGTCGTATTAGAGCAGGAGAATCGAATGATATTAACAACAATTGAAGAAATAGCCAATACAAGCTTTAATTAATTTTATGCCCATCAGAATTTAAATTTCAGACAGAAAAAAAAATGCAGTTTTTGCCGATAATCCGTAGAATTTCATTATACTCAAGAGACTCACCATAAAACTCTTAGGACACTTTCTTTAAGGTGTCTTCTACTCAAATCCTTAATCTTATGTCGATCTGTGGTGTCTTTTCAGAGGTAGAAGTTTTTTCTATGTTGCTATTGATTTTTTTAAGGGACGGGAGGGGGGGGTATTTTTTTAAGCATTTGTTAAAATGAGAGTTGTTAATACCTCCACATACTTCAGCTTGATTGTGACCTTTGGGTCAATGGGGTCAAAGGTCAGGTCATTTATCAAGGTCAAAGGTCAAGGTCATCAGAGAGAGAGAGAGAGAGAGAGAGAGGTAAACTTGAGATTAACAGTTGAAGCTGAATCTAGATAAAGGTAATGAATATTTCTTTATTAGTTTTTGAGTAAGGGTCAAAGGTCTCATTTTGAGGACAAGAAATCACGTGACCTGAAGAAAGTAAATTTTAAAAGAAGATACTTGTGGTTACTCTAGACATTTGCAGTCTGAATACAATGTCCCAAAATCATTTCAAATACTTTTTTTTATATAAGATATTTATAGGATAGTACGATACTCAATTTATGCAGTTTTTCTCTCATAATTGGAAATCGTCGTTTTTGTTTCCAGTGGGACTACATATCTCGAAACTACAAGTAAGATGCTATAAGGTAATACTAAGAAAGATTCCATAAAGAAAAGTTTAAAAAATTTTGATTTATTTGATCACTTCCTGTGACAACCGGAATTGACGGCGGACGATCTTAAACTCAAAGGATGTGTCTACTCATCAAGGTCTACCATCCCTATTAATTTTGTGTCTTAATTTCTTACCGTTTACGAGATCTAACTATGATAACTTCTGATTTTGAGGACAGGAAATCACGCGACCGGAAGTGAATTTTACTGAGATATTAGACTTTACTGTAGACATTTGCAGTCTGAATAACATATCTAAAAATCATTACAAATACTATAACTATAAAAAAAATTTAAGGGAAAGAAAGATACTCAAATTATGTAGTTTTTCTCTTTTAAACGGAAGTTGTCATTTTTGTTTCCGTTGGGACTGATACATTTCGAAACTTCAAATAAGATGCTATAATGTGATGCAAAACAAGTTTCAAAAAAGAAAAGTTGATTTTTTCGATTTCTTTGATCACTTCCTATGACGACCGGAAGTGACGGCAGACAATCTTACCCCAAATGGTTTTGCCTACTAATCAAGATCTATTACTCATATAAGTTTGGTGTCTTAATCTTTTACTGTTTACGAGATCTAGCTATGATAACTTCTCATTTTGAGGACAGAAAATCATGCAACCGGAAGTGAATTTTACTGAGATATTATACATTACTGTAGACGTTTGCAGTTTGGATAACATATCCAAATATCATTACAAATACTTTATCTATAAAAAGTATTTATGGGAAAGAAAAATACTCAAATTATGTAGTTTTTCTCTTATAACCGGAAGTTGTCGTTGTTGTTTCAAGTAAGACTGATATATTTTGAAACTACAAATAAAATGTTATAATGTGATGCAAAAAAAGTTTCATTAAAGAAAAGTTGAAATTTTCGATTTCTTAGATCACTTCCTGTGACGATCGGAAGTGACGGCGGACGATCATATTATAACTGTTTCTGCCTACTCACCAAGATTTACCACTTCATTAAGTTTGGTGTCTTAATCTCTTACCGTTTACGAGATCTAGTTATGATAACTTCTTATGTTGAGAACAGGAAATCACGCGACCGGAAGTGAGTTTTGCAAAGATACTTGACGTTACTGTAGACAGTTGTAGTTTGAATAACATATCAAAAAATCATTACAAATACACCATCTATCAAAAATATTTATGGGAAAGAAAAATACTGAAAATATGCAGTTTTTCTCTTATAACCGGAAGTTGTCCTTTTTGTTTCCGGTGGGACTGATATATTTCGAAACTACAAATAAGATGCTATAATGTGATGCAAAGAAAGTTTCATAAAAGAAAAGTTGAAATTTTCGATTTCTTTGATCACTTCCTGTGACGACCGGAAGTGACGGCGGACAATCTTAACCCAAATGGGCACGCCTACTTATCAAGATCTATTACTCATACAAGTTTAGTTTCTTAATCTTTTACTGTGTCTGAGATATGACTCAGACAAAATTATTTTGAAAAAAGCGGAAATCGGACATATCTGACGACCGGAAGTGAATTTTGAAAAACTGAAAACTGCATCCGAAAGATATTTTGACTCTCTATTATCCCTGAAAATTTCATAAGAATCTGTTTAGTCATCTCTGAGAAATCGTGCTTTTAAAAAGGGAACAAAAATAATAATAGGAAAAAGAAAAAGAAAAAGAAACAGTAGAATCACTTTAAGGTCTTCCGTCTAAAACGGAAGACCTTAATAATAATAATAAAAAGAAACAATACAAACACTATAAGTCTTCCGTTGTGAACGGAAGACTTAATAATGATAATAATAATAAGAAACCGAGTAAAAACAATACGTTCCCAAACTCCGTTTGGGGAACATAATAACAGTAATAAAATAAAATAGAATAATGATCCTTGATTAGCCTCTTAAATCAGACCAAAACTGTAGGAGGAGTAGCATTTTGAAAGAATTTCAAAGAAATTTCTATTTTTAGTAACCACGGCAACACCATTCATTGAAATCAAAAAACCGATAGACAGATTCATGTATCTTAGTGTAGTCTACTTGTGTGCCAAGTTATATTGAAATCAGACCAAAACTATAGGAGGAGTAGCATTTTAAAAGTATTTCACAGAAATTTCTATTTTTAGAAACCACGGCAACACCGTTCATTGAAATCAAAAACCGATAGACAGATTCATGTATCTTAGTGTAGTCTACTTGTGTGCCAATTTATATTGAAATCAGACCAAAACTGTAGGAGGAGTGGCATTTTGAAAGAATTTCACAGAAATTTCTATTTTTAGAAACCACGGCAACACTGTTCATCGAAATCAAAAACTGATACATAGAATTATGTATCTTAGTGTATTTTAATTGTGTGCCAAGTTATATTGGAATCAGACGAAAACTGTAGGAGGAGTAGCATTTTGAAAGAATTTCACAGAAATTTCTATTTTTAGTAACCACGGCAACACCGTTCATCGAAATCAAAAACCGATACATAGAATTATGTATCTTAGTGTAGTCTACTTGTGTGCCAAGTTATATTGGAATCAGACCAAAATTGTAGGAGGCATTTCACAGAAATTTATATTTTTAGTAACCATGGCAACACCGTTCATCGAAATCAAAAACTGATACACAGAATTATGTATCTTAGTGTAGTCTACTTGTGTGCCAAGTTATATTGAAATCAGACCAAAACTGTAGGAGGAGTAGCATTTTGAAAAATTGTTTACAGACAGACAGACAGACGGACGGACGTCGGACGCATTACTATCGCATAAGCTCTTCTGGTCTCTGACCAGTAGAGCTAAAAAGGGGGATTCCCCAAATAAACTCGAAAATTTCGTGGGGGGTGGAGCGGTGGGTGTAGGTGTTCCAGCGTCTTTCAATACCAAATTTTATTCATAACTGGTACATTACACTTATTTGACTATATTGCAACAAAAAGTGTGTTTGTGTGTGTGTGTGTGTGTGTGTGTGTGTGTGTGTGTGTGTGTGTGTGTGTGGTGTGTGTGTGTGTGTGAGTGTGTGTGTGTGTGTGTGAGTGAGGGTGTGTTGGGGGGTGTAACCGTTTTACAATAGTAAAAAAATATTAAGTTTGGAAAGAAGCCCCCCCCCCAAGTGCTTCGTGTCTGCTTACTGATGCACGAAATCAACGTTTTCTAATTAATAAGGCGGTGGACACTATTTACGAAATGATAAATAATCTGACATATTATACTGAGAAAAAAATGTTTTCTCTTGTACAGGCAGGTGTATCTATTAGCGAAAGAAAAAGACTGTCAATTTCTGAAAAATAATACACGTCAGTTCTATTCCCCTTTCCTTAAAAATTGTAAATTTTCGTTTCGAATATCACATTTTAAAAAGGCTAATTTCAGATTTCAGTTAACTACTTCAGATATACGACAAAGCTTTTTATAAGCTATACTTCTTTAAAGATTGTATAAAAATCTTAAATCTACCAACTCATTTCTTGGACTTGAAAACATGGTAAGTTTAAAAAAAAAATATTGGTAAAAAATGAACCGTAAAAAATGTCTCTATGGAATTCCATATTATACGACAGCCATCTGCTTACTCGTGATACTACGTATCTTTGCACTGTCACTAATGATTTGTTTGTAGAACTATTAACGATTTAGTCTACACCACTTGAGGATGATTTCATACAAATATGATTGTGATTTTACTGTATGTGATATATGAATTTTCAAGATTTTCCTATGTAAAAGTTGGATCGTCGGTGGTGGTCACACTCTAAACCAAGGGGTCTAGCTTGATATGACAAATCATGATTTGCTGTTCAGAAGATTTTAAACATTCCCCCAATGTGTTCTTATGTAAAACTAAAAATTATCATCAGTGACCCTACCCTACTCCGGAGGTCGTGATTTAAACAAACTTGAATCTACACAATCCAAATTTCATTTATTTCTGCCGAAGAGTTTCTTGAAATTTTTTAACCTATCGCCATCTCTTAATTACATGTACTTCCATTGGAAGAGGGTATAACTTTTTCTGTTGGAGATTTATATTTTCCAACATAAAGGTAGATGAACTTGTGATTTACAAATAAAGGTGACGCCATCAACAGATGAGGTAGGAATTGGGAAGACCATATTTACGGATAGCTCTAGAGGCAATACACACTATAATATTGATCTCACAAACTTCGGTGCAAAATTGTTTAAAGTAAAAGCACGCCACAATTTTCAAATATAAATGTGTTTTATTGAAACTTCAGCGAAAGGCAACATAAGGATATTTTATTGGAGAGCAAGGATTTGATCTCATGCATAATACATTTTAATATAAAATACATGTACTGATATTTAATCAGTTTGCGACGCTTTTGGTCATGGCAAATTTGTTGAATCTTAAAATTGTGAATTCCAAATATCTTATTTACAACGAAGTTTCTTCTTCTTATTTGAGCATATATTAGGATGCTTAGGAGGTTTGCGACAAGCTGCACAATTTCTAATTTTCCATGTAGCAAAGTAACTTTCACATCCGACACATTTTGGAACTTTCTTAAACAGATCTATATTTGGATCAGTTTGAGAA
>NW_026918467.1:0-14291 GCF_032062105.1 Saccostrea cuccullata | reverse complement strand
ATTCGATACAGAAGAACTACCTGTACACAGAGTTATCTTTCTTCGTTCGCTATGAACATGTTATGAATGTAATAAATAATTTTGACATTTCAGAGATGATGCTATGACGAAATTAAATCCCAACGAAATTTTATTTGATATAAAAACAACGAAATTTTATCCCAAAGAACATATGTGCTTCTTACAGTATGGCAAAGAGGGCTTGAAAAATACCTATACTTAAGTCATAATATTAGCTTAAAGTATTTAACCTACAGTTTTAATTATTGAACAGTATGAAATCATTATATTCCAGCAACATAATGACATATAGAATACCCATCTAAGCAACTATTTCCTATGGGTTTAATATAATTATCAGATCAAGATCCATGCAATATTATTTTAGTTGTCTATAAGACACCAATCTTGTATGTTTAATATAATTAACAGACTAAGATCACTGCAATATTAAGTTTTTCATAAGAAACCCACCTTGGCAAACAATTCCTGCTGTTGTCGGAGCAGTTCTTCCTCAGGGATTCCCAGATTTTCCAGACGGGAACTCCCTCTTCTTTTTTTAGCAGCTACAGCTTTTGTCTCTTCTAACACTGCTTCAGCGTCCTCTTTATAGTTCCCAAAGCCAAGGTGATCAAGTGCTACAAAGGAAGAGGAAATTCATTAAGTTCACAATAGAATGATGCTCACTATCAGTTAATTTATATTACAAAGACTATGTTTATTGCTGAATAGAATTTATTAACCTCCTGACTCTCTAAGCATTTTTTTTCAGGATGAGGGTTAAATATATGAAAAGAAAAAAAATATTAAGCTCCTAAACATGCTTAAATAGATTTCTCCTTTCTTCTTGTAGTTAAATTAATCCAATGCAAATAAACTTGATATGTGTGTAATGGTTTTCAAACTCAAAGTTAACTTAGAAATTGAATTTTATGCTTTTTTTAAGTATCCAAGGGCTTTTTTAGTCTCACTTATATATATATATATATATATATATATATATATATATATATATATATATAGAAAGCACAAAGAAATTCACTTTTACATGGATACCCACTTCCGCCCCAGCCCGGGGTTGAACTCTCGACCTTCGGAATCTGTCTCCTAGCAGTGCAGGAACAGCGCGCTAGACCGCTCGGCTATCTAGGCAAGTCAAAAACTTGCTTTCGATGCCGATGGAATTCTCGCGGCGCTGCCCTACACTACACGGTCATTGAGAATAGAAGTGAGATACAGTTATTTGGACATTAGTTTTAACAGAGGATTGTTACCAATACATGTTGTAATGAAATTAATTATTATTTATAAAGCACAATTTACAACAACTCTTAAACTAATATAACTGCCCTAAGTGAAGAAATATTAATATAGAAAGCACAAAGAAATTCACTTTTACATGGATACCCACTTCCGCCCCAGCCCGGGGTTGAACTCTCGACCTTCGGAATCTGTCTCCTAGCAGTGCAGGAACAGCGCGCTAGACCGCTCGGCTATCTAGGCAAGTCAAAAACTTGCTTTCGATGCCGATGGAATTCTCGCGGCGCTGCCCTACACTACACGGTCATTGAGAATAGAAGTGAGATACAGTTATTTGGACATTAGTTTTAACAGAGGATTGTTACCAATACATGTTGTAATGAAATTAATTATTATTTATAAAGCACAATTTACAACAACTCTTAAACTAATATAACTGCCCTAAGTGAAGAAATATTAATATAGAAAGCACAAAGAAATTCACTTTTACATGGATACCCACTTCCGCCCCAGCCCGGGGTTGAACTCTCGACCTTCGGAATCTGTCTCCTAGCAGTGCAGGAACAGCGCGCTAGACCGCTCGGCTATCTAGGCAAGTCAAAAAACTTGCTTTCGATGCCGATGGAATTCTCGCGGCGCTGTCCTACACTACACGGTCATTGAGAATAGAAGTGAGATACAGTTATATATATATATATATATATATATATATATATATAAGATACATTTTTGTATGCTGTATGTATATGTACATGTAAGTGAAACTGCATCATCTGAATGTGCATAATTCTGCAAAATGTAACAGATATGCTTGGTAACAGTGGGGAAAAATGTTTTGCATGCAAATTAAGAAACGCTGCCTTATAATTAACCTGCAATAATATGTTCTGGTGATATTGTCTTCTTGCTTTGCTTGTTGCAGATTTCATTTGCTTCAGACGAAACCAAGTGAATGAATTCAGTGCAGCAGTTGAGGATGAGTTCCCGGGCGTCGTTTGCCACGCGGATGTTTGGGATCAGCTCCTTAATCATTTTGTTCAGGGCGGCTCGAGGAATGCTCAACTCATCCTCCTCTTTGTTCTCTGCAGGCATTTTATCCATGATGAATGATCAGATGTATAAAGTCTGTGAGTGCTCACGCCTGCCCATTCATCGTTTCTTAAAACCTTTATATAGAAGATATCTATAAAGATATGAACAAGATATTGTGCTAACACCAGTCATAAAATTCAACCTGTCAACATGCATCCCATCAGAGCTAGATTTCGAGCTTTAGTCTGATACAATTAACGAATTACTAGTTTTACCTACATAGCTTTATTTAATCCCTGTTGAGATTCTGCTAGGCTAGATATTTGGACTGACGCCGTCGCAGAATCCCTGGACGACTACTAATAATTCATGTCTGGGGATTAAGTCCCAACTTCGGTCGACTATAGCAAGAATTATTCACCTTGACCACACTGCCGTTCGCTTCAATTAAGTCATTTAGTTGTTTATTTGACTCTCTGTCACTATTATTTCTACATAGCTTACCGTTTAGGCATGTAAATCCCAACATAAAAATATTCACTGAAATCTCAGTTTAAAATATGGCTCCCATGACGAACGGCAGTGTGGTCAAGGTGAATAATTCTTGCTATAGTCGACCGAAGTTGGGACTTATTCTCCAGACATGAATTATTAGTAGTCGTCCAGGGATTCTGCGACGGCGTCAGTCCAAATATCTAGCCTAGCAGAATCTCAACAGGGATTAAGCTTTATTTACTCACATGAAGTAGCCTAATTCATCTACCATAAATCATACTTATTTCAAAAATTAGTATCGATTTTTTTTCAGGATGTACAAAAAATCACACAATTTGATGCATCTACATCTACATAATACAGCGTTCCATCAAACATGATGATTATACGCAGAGGTAGTTTTCAATTCTGAACTGACAACAATTCATAAAAATCACTCTGGAAGACTTTTCTCTTCAAGTTCTAGAAGTTTTGGGACTATATATATATCAGTTAAATTTCTACGAGTATTTCAGGTGGCATACTCGTGATACTGTTTTCCCGAACCAAATAAACCCGAATTTTCTCGACACATATTTTGTATGAAAGGACTTCTTGCTGAATACAAAAACATAAATAAATCATAGAAATAAAATCAAAAGCATTGAGTGATCTCAATCAAAAAAGTGGTAAATAATGCTTACTTAAAAATTTGATTAGTCTCTAATACATAAAATGATGACGAAAGACAGAAAAAATCGAAACTATTTTGTATAAATAAAATTCCTTGATTCCCGATCCCGATACAAGTGCATTACATTAAAAAAACCACGTAATTTTTAATTTCACTGATTATACTCAATATTCTTTGCAAAAATGAGATTTTATACTTTTTATATAAGTATTGGATTGCTGTTAAATTACAGGAAATATTTTCCAGACGAAAGAATATGGGGAAAAAAAAAATAAATATCCTCGAGCTCAACATCTTTTTTTTATTTTATGGAAGAAAATAAATCGGAATATAGTTTTTACGATGTTTACACCCGGAACAAAAAAGTATGTTATTGTGACATTTGACCGTTAAACAATGTAATGTGCATTTAGTTTGATAAGTCATTCGTTGATGATGTCAAAATTTTATTATTTACATGTAACCCTTCAAATGGAATCTATTTTTTTATGTCAGGGCGAAACGTAGATCTAGGATTGAGTGAAACTGTGTTCCTGTACAGTGGGAGTTTATTATGTGACTTTGAAGTAAATCACACATAAAGGTAACTATACTGTACTCGTTTTTTTATTGTCTTTAATAATTAACACATGGTTAAATCACGCAAATTATTAAAAACAAAATTAAAGTAAATTTTAGTCAATCATGGTCACATAAAATAGATAAATCTGTAACACTAACAGGAAAGAAGAAAATGTGAACCAAGAATCAAACCCAGGACCCCTACATCACTGTTAAGGAGCTCTACTGACTGAGCTACCAAGGGCGATATCCAAAGCCCATGCAAACCTTTACATTTCTTCTTCCTTAGATTGTTTTTGACCTTGTAGTCAATCCAAGTTCTTTTTGCCCCTGGCAGGCCAGACCATAAATGGAACACCTGTATGTACAAGTCTGACAGGTGCTCTGCCGATTGAGCTACCCAGGCCGATACTCAAGGCCCAAACCATATTACACATATAACAAGAAGTGAGAAAATGTATGGGTGGACCGGAAATCCAATTGACCTATCTGGCCACTGGCGATCAAACCCCGCTGACCGCCATATTCCTCCCTTTTTAAAGGTCTTTGGCCCCCTGAAAGACCCCAACTCAGGCCCATCCCTGGCAGGCCTCTCACCTGTCCAATCCTGGTCATGGCACCAAATCTGTATCAGAAAGGGAGAAAATGAATGCTTGGACCAGGAATCAAACCCTGGACCCCTGCATCACTAAGTCAGGTGCTCTACCAACTGAGCTACCCAGACTGATATCCTTGGTGCAAATCATTACATTCCTCGCTCCTTAAATTGTCTTCAATCTCGAAGACACAACCCAAGAACCTATTAGCCCCTGTCAGGACTTTCACCTACAAGTCTAGGATCGGTCAACGGCACCAAATCTGTAACAGGATAGAAGAAAAATGCAGCAGACCAGATCGGAATTCAAACTCGGGCCCCCTGAAACTCTGGTCAGGTGCTCTACCAACTGAGCTATCTGGACACTGGTGATTGAACCTAGCTGATTGCCACACACACATGTTTTTTTTTAAATATTTTAACATTCCCAGAATATGTTGAAAATCCAATGTTTCATCATAGTCAGGGAAGGATATGTTTAAGATCAATACACACCTACACAGCAACACAAGTAATGCTTTCCTCTAAAAATCCTTAGTATTGCTACATGTATATTTAAAGGCCCATTCTTTTTAAAAGTTCAGAGTTGAGCAGGAACAATTCAGCTTTAATATCTCTTGGTATTTTGAACAGAAGAAGAATATACGGGAATGACATGACCCCTCAGTCCCCTGAAAAAATAAACTGAAATATAGTGTGGCAGTTCAGACAACTGAATAAATATATTATGAGATTGGGTGAGCATTAAAACAAATGTAAGGATTTTTACTTTTGAAACCAAAATTGAATTCTAGGGTAAAGGTTTATCTAAAAATGTCAGAAAGGCTTGTCTCCCATAGAATATTCACAAATGTCTGGCTTAACATTTTCCAATCATACTCATTTCACCTTCTACACAAAAAGTCATTTTAATAAATTAGCTACATAAACCCCTAGCACTGTCAGCCCAACAATCCTCCTTCTATATCATTATGACTATAGCTGCATATCTGTAGCTCACTGGTCTGCAAAAAATTGGGATTGTATGATGACCACTATTAACCAGGCTGAGAGTTTAAAGTCATCATTTCCTAAGTTTTATGGTCGATACAATGATTTTGTCAGCAAATACATTCTATCTTAAACATTTTTAAGTCAAATGCTGACTGACGATTTTCATTCTAATTGATAGGCCCTTATTTTAATATATACTAAATTCGAGAGAATTTCTGTTATTTTCCCGATCGTGACAAGGAGTACACGACAAGTGTGAGCTCAGACACTCCTCCATGGCATCTGAACCCACATCTGATGTATAAGAGGCCCGTGTTTGTTATGCTCCAAATTTATATTGTTTTGTAACAGGTAAGGAAAAAGTGCATGGCTGGACCGGGAATCGAACCTGGGACCCCTGCATCACTAGTCAGGTGCTCTACCGACTACCCAGACCGATATCCATGGCCCAATCCATTACATTCCTCCCTCCTTAAATTGTCCTTGTCCTCAAGGACACAACAAAAGTTTTTAATTAGCCCCTTGCAGGACTTTCACCTGCAAGTCCAGGGGTGGTCAACGGCACCAAATCTGTAACAGGAAAGGAGAACATGTATGGCTGGACTGGAAATGAAACCCAGGACACCTGCATCACTTAAGTCAGGTTCTCTACCAAAAACCCAGGCCAATATCTAGGGCCCAATCCATTACAGTTTAATAGACCTTTGTTCTTGAATACTGTTTGTTATTTCCATATTTTTCATCTATAAATTTTTTTTATGAAATATGCACATTCCTTGCAGTTTATATAAAAGTGTAGTAATACAAAAACGAACCCTAACACTAAACCTGATGAATATCAATGTGATCAATACGAATACAACCAGTGTTTTGCGACAGTGAGAAATATTAAATGACGGAAAACCCTGTAATATTGATGTATATTTTTTTATTAATGAATATTTACATTTTTAGTGATTACTAGTATGCTATGATTAAATCTCTGCTGATTGTCATTTGACTTGTTACCTTGACTGTATGCCAAGATAGTGATGACCATAAAATTCAATTAAAATGGAAATATGTAAATTAAAATATAGTTAGTAGGATAAGTTTTCAAGTTAAAATCTGTCGTATTGAATGGGTCATTGAGAAGCAGGAAGTAGGCTTAACCCAATTGTAACCTCTCCCAATATCACATGCTAGAGGGTGACACCACAGCTAACTGTGCCCCAGTTATTTTTTTTTTAGAAGTGGATTTTTACTGCAAGGTCATTGTGCAAACAATTTAGATCTATCCCTGTGTTAAACTCTATCCTAGGCAGCAACGAACCTAATTAACATGCATCCATGCTATACAAAGATGCTTATATAACAGCCTCCCATTTCACTTCATTAGGAAGTTTTAGTCTTTGTCTTAAGTCACTGAGAATGAATCTTATTGTTTGGAATTCTCAGATTTGTAAAATCATTATACTAGGGATCCAGTCAGTGGCTTAGGTCTTCGGTTTTAATGTTCTGGGGAAAACATCAACAGTGTCATGCAGGTGACCGTGAATGCCACCTGTTGAAAATAAGTATAATTTGAACAAGATAAGAATAAGACAGGATGCTCCTGTATGGCAATATAACGAATATTAAACTTTTCTTAAATGCAAACTCACTGGAAATACAATTCTGAAATATGAAAGTAAGCTAAGGTTAAAGTTTTTTTCATAAGTATGGAAATCTCCAAGGTCAAAAGATCAAGGTATATCCAATGAAAGGTCTTACCACAAAAAATACATATGTGAAGTATGGAAGCCCTAGCCCTTACCATTGAAAGATATGGGCAAGGTTAAAAAATTTTAAAAAGTAGGTCAAACTCCAAGGTCAAAGGTCTTATTAAATGAAAGGTCTTGTCAGAAGGATTAAATATGTAAAGCAGGAAAGTGCTAACCCTAACCCTTTAAAAGATATGGTAGGTTTGCTTTTTAAAAGAAGGTCAAACTCCAAGGTGAAGGTCAAAGTTCTTTGTATCCAATGAAGGGTCTTTTCACAAGGTTTACATATGTGAAGTATGAAAGCCCTAGCCCTTACCGTTCAAAAGTCATGGCCAAGGTTAAAGTTTTTTCATTAGTACAGAAATCCAGAAATCTCCAAGATCAAGGTCAAGAGATCAAGGTAGTTGTATCCAATAGAAGGTCTTCCCACAACAATACATATGTGAAGTATAAATGTCCTTGTATCTACTGTTCAAAAGATATGTCCAAAGTAAAAGTTTGGAATTTTTGTGTAAAAGTGGGTCAAACTCTAAGGTCAAGGTTAAAAGGTCAAATTCGGTGATACCCAAAGAAAAGTCTTGTCACAAGGAATATACATGTGAAAAATGAAAGTCATAGCTTTACTATGTACATCAAAAGTTATGTTCAAGGTTAACGTTTTTGTGGACATATAGACTGATGGACTATGTATTTTTTGTTGCAAGACCTTTCATTGGATATCAGTTACCTTGACCTTTTGACCTTATCCTTGGAGATTTCCATACTTATAAAAAAAACTTTCACTTGAGCCAAAACTTTTGAACACCAAGTGTAGTACTCTTATAATTCTCATATGTAATCCCTCTGAGAAGGCCCCTCATTGGATACCAAGAACTTTGACCCTTTGACCTTAACCTTGGAGTTTGACTCACTTTAAAAAAATCAAACCTCCACCATAACTTTTAAAAGGTTAGGGCTAGTGCTTTCATACTTTTCATATTTAATCCTAATGACAGGACCTTTCATTTGATATCAAGAATTTTGACCTTAACCTTGGAGTTTGACTTATTTTGTAAAAAAAAATTAACCTTGGCCATAACTTTTGAAAAGTCAGAGCTATGGCTTCCATACTTCACATTTGTATTTTTTGTGACAAGACCTTTCATTGGATAGCAATTACCTTGACCTTTTGACCTTGATCTTGAAGATTTCCGTACTTATGAAAACCTTAACCTTGGTCTCCTTTCATATTTTTTACAATTGTATCCAGTGAGAATACCCTACTTTGGGTACCAATATATTAAATTTGCATTTAAGAAAAGTTTAATCTTTGCTATGTTGCCATACGGAGGCATCAGTGTTTCACAAAGACATCTTGTTTAATCTTATTGTTAACCCATTATTTACACCTTGAATTGTCAACAGATTTTTCCGACAAGGAGCACACGGGTGTGATCGGTCGCCAGGGGATGCTTACTCCTCTATGGCACCAGATTCCACCTTTGATATTTTAGAGGTCCATGTTTGCTCTGCTATAAACTATGGACTTTTGATTTTGAATACTGTTCGCTATCTCCATATTATATTTCACATGAAGCTTTTGATATATCACATTTCATTTTATTGTTTGTTAAGTAGTTAAAAATAAATCGTCACAAGGGGTGTTTTAAGTATCCTCTTTTCCTTTTTTGCATAAATTAGATTAAATATTTGACTTCTACTTATAAAATGAATCTGTATGTAATACAAAATATAATAATACCTTACTAAAACAACAAGTTCTTAGGTTACATAGTCCTAATATTCACCTGATGGTAGTATGATGACACATGTGATCGATGCCAACAATTCAAACTTTCTTTTAAATTCGGCTACTCCATACTTATATTTCTGATCATGCCTCACGCCGTAAGGTTGAAGGGGTGCTTCCCCGAATTATTATGATGAGGAAGTGTGTTTGGTGTTTTGTGCTTATATAAAGGGTTTGCTTGTTATGAAATACTTCTAACGTGTTGACTTTACATCGGCAAAATCTTGACCCGAATAGGCTTATCCCCAGGTTCTGTTCCACAGCTTTAGTGACTTACATTCTGCATCACAACCTGCCGTATACTAGTATACCAGTTTTATGCCATTGAATTATCTCTTATGGTAGTTTCTTTATGCCAGTATAAAAAAGACCTCGTGTTTGACATCACCAAAAACACTGAAAGTATATTTAGCTAAACATATAGTAACTGATAGGAAAGTCGCGATTAATCACGACTTAATTCTCGTTACAGATTAAGGTCGGCACTATGTACCTCTATCTACGACAAGGCGACGTTTTGAACCTGATTTCTGGTGTTGTTCTGAAGGATGGATACCGTCCCGTGGTGGGAGAGGTGGGAAATGACCTTCAACTGGAACCCGCCATTTGGTTCAAATCTCTTATCATCGACGCCATCTTAATTGACTGTGATCGAAGACAAGTTCGATGGAGTCGCGCACGCATAAAGCCGGGGGAGCGGATCAGCGAGGAAATCGATGACGTATCTATAATTTGCGAGCCGGACAATGTCATCAGAGCAAAACACTTCGACACCCCTGTCTTCGAAGATTACGATTACAGTGAATTAGATCCAAAAGCTCACGAAATATTTGAAGCAACGAGACAATTGTTGCTCAATATGAAAAAGAGAGAGCTGAATGAGGAACAATTTAAAACAGAATTGTTAAGATTGCTCCATTGCTATATCATGCCATCTATATCGTTATCAACAGATGACATTACAAATCTTAAAAATGCGCTTTTACGGGTTCAGAACCAGCTACAGAGCATTGACAAAATTATTCTGAAGAAAGACAGAGCCGTTCAGTTGACAGAGTCTTCTATGGCCAAGCAACGTGAGACTTTATTGGAACGGGAAGATTTTACAAGTGAAAAGCACATATTGTCTTGCAGTCCCAAATTCATACAAGCATTCGAAAGGCAAATTGGAAAAGATGTCGAGGAAACTTGGCAGACAATGGAAGTCATGCAGAAAAAAGTGAATGAATTGAAGCGGGATAGCTGTACCTCCACGGAACTGGAACAAGTCAGAAAAGAGCGAGACATGTGCTACGAGAAGTGGGAGAAACTCAAAGTAGTGAAGGAAACCATTAAGGAAGCCAGACTTAGGCGCAAAAAATCCAACAAACGAGTATCAAAGTTCGAAACGTCAAATGTGTTCCACAACGTCTACATTGAGATAAATGAACGACTCCAGACAGAAAAGGAAGAAATTCATAAACTGTGTTTACACAAAGTCCAAATTTCCTCTGTCCGAGAAGCAATCGAGTTAGCGCTGGATGAATTAAAGACTGATGGTCAGACGTTAGGCTGGCAGATGAAATCTGACGGAACCCCTGAAAACGACATCAATGGCATGAGCTGCAAGCCAAAAGACTGGTTCACTCTAGAAGAGACGATTTCGGCCATTTTGGCTGATGTCAAACATGACGTAACACAGAAGCACGTTCGATTCTGCTCAGGAATACAAGACAAGATTGTCTCGACCTTGAGAGAGAATCAACTATTTGAAAACCAAGTCAATCCCATAGAAGAAGACCTGTCAGTATTTTCCTCTAGTTTTGTCCACATTGAACATGACCTTATAGCTTCAGGTGATCGATGTAGAGAACGAAGATCCAGACTAGGACACTCAACAATGTGTATTCCAGAAGATGACACTCAAGACATTCCAAGAAGACGAGAAACAGTTTACCAGTCACTCATCAATACAGTTAAACGAGAAATAAACGAACATATGGGAAATATGGTAGAATTACTATCACAAATTAACCCTGAACATACTCGCGTTGGGGGAAACACGAGCGGAAAGATATTGATTTGCTACCAAAATCATCTATGTCATAAAATTATGGAGCCTTTAGAATCATTGTATGACAAAACGTACGGCAGTATATGTATCAGTGTGTTCAACAAAGTGAAGGATATGTCTTTTGAGGAGCTTGGGATTGACGAGCCCTGGATACGTCATCTTAACGATCTATCGTCTTCACCTGTCCACGTGACAGATGTTAAGGTACCTGTCGAGACTATTTCCTTAACTAGCGTGCGTTCCATAACGTCTGATCTCAGTTTGTTCTCTATCGGAAAAATGCCCATCGATGAACTCTATCGGCGGGCCGAAAAGGAGGGCTCAAAGCTGGAGAATGACATAGAGACTGTTGAGTACGCCAGTCCTTTCCCTGAGGATTCAGAACTGACCCACCCCAAGAACATGCTGGGCGCCTCTCCATCGAGGGAGAGTGATACAATAGCCTTTCATGAGCCTCCGCCGTCCTACGAAGAATCTTCGAAGTTACCGCCCTGTTATGAACAGAAAAGCTCCGCCAGTCAAATAAATCAGGAGGAAGGTCAGAGCCTGTACGATATTTTACAGCCTGGCCTGGATATGATCCACTCTTTAGTGAGGGAGAACACCATAACGGGTAAACTGAAGCTAATCACCAAGACGTACCGGTTTGTTGGTGATCAGGTGTCGACGCTGAAGTCCGCGGCCTCGCTTCAGGATTTCGTGGGTTGTTGTGACGAACTCCTCACTCTCCTGATCGTGTTACTCACGTACCTCAACGAAGAAGATTTCAGAAGACTCTATGTTCAGATGTACATGGTGCTCGACTTTAAGCCTCAGTGCATGCTAGGTGGCGTGCACGACTGTTCCCTTACTAACTTTTTCGCGGCATTTCAGTATCTTCAGGATCGATTAGTCATGCAGAATGTGAGAAAAAGTAATACAGACGAGCACTAATTCAAAAATAAGGAAAGATCATGTTTCTGGTGAATGTTAATTTATATATCATGTGCCAAATGCTTTCATAGGACGTATAGCTTCATTGTAGATTGCTTCGCAAAAGCCTTCTTTGTTTTATCTTTTCTTTGTTGATCAAAAATAAGAACAAACCTTTACCTGTAACAAGCTGAGATTTACTTTTGTGGAGCTCTGTTGGTTGTTTTTACTTCTTTATTGAGTTTTTAATATATTTTGTTGTGATATACAGTGTATAAGGATGGTGTGTTTACAACCATTTTATTGCTACTTTTACGTGGACATAACTCGTTTTATTTATAGTTTCAACAATACTTGGTTTTTGTGTTGTTTTATGAAGAACATTTGTTTTACCGAATCGATCGTTGTCTTTATTATCTCTAATGATCAAAATGTAAGCACACAGATACTGTAGTATTTTGATAGCTATAGGTACATGCGACCCAGCTTATTTACTAGTGTTTACATTTGTATATAAATAAATATTGCTTTAGTCACACTTGAAAACGATTGTTTTAAAAATTGCATAATAGATCACGATATTGATATGATCATGAGATTGTGACAATATCAAAGTTCTAATATTTATTGCGGATTGTTGTAGTTATTTATATATCGAAACATTGTATTTGTTTTGCTGAATGGAATAAAAACGATTTTTAAAATCACTGATGCTTTTTTGAAGTGTATCTTTTATCAAATATTCATTAAAGGATTAAAAATGATTGCATAACAATGACATGATTTTCAATTTCAAATTGAAAACGTGTTTGTGAAACACTATGCGCCCGGCTGCAACAAAGCGAGAAAAAAGCTATTTTTAGCATATAGGTCACAGTCAAGGTCACAAGGTTATCATACTTGGTGTCATTTGAAAAGGCGTATTGAGTGGAGTACACATACCAAGTATGAAATCTTTATCTTTATTGGTTCAAAAGTTATGGCGAAGGTTAAAGTTTGTAGGAAAAAACTATTTATAGCATATAGGTCACAGTCAAGGAGACACGGTCATTGACCTTGGTGTCATTTAAAAGAACGTTAGTAGTGGAGTATGCATATCAAATATAAGTCTCTATCTTCCATGGTTCAAAAGTTACGGCGAAGGTTAAACTTTGAGGGAAAAAGTTATTTTTAGCAAATAGGTCACAGTCAAGGTCACAAGGTCAATGACCTTGGTTTCATTTGAAAGAACTTTATTCGTGGAGTATGCGTACCAAGTATGAAGGTGGAGTATGCATAACAAGTATGAAGTCTCTATCTTTCATGGTTTTAAAGTTATGGCGATGGTTAAAGTTTGCAGACAAACAGACAGACAGGACTAAAACAATATACGCCCCGGATCTATCGATCCAGGCGCACAATTAATAAACGGTATGTTGGTTATTTTAAAAATTGTCTTTTATAAAACATCGTGTAATGATATATGTTGAATATTTTTTTTTAGAAAGGTTACGTTTGAAAAGATCACCATATGATTTCTTGGCTTAAAACACTAGCCTGGCATCATCTTTTGCTCTTTTTTGATACTTTATATTTCTTGCAGGGCCCAAAACAGTTCAATAAGTTTCCTGAAACTGTCCGATAAAGAACTTTATTCGGTAATAACCAATATTTGCCCCCCTAATCAAAGGATCATTCTCTATAAGGCCGTTTTGCGGCCTACAATGACTTCAAATTTTCAGATAGTATTTTTCCCCTTAAAAATTGCATGAATCGCTAGGCTTATGTTCCAATTTAATGATAAATATTGGTTGGTTAAATATACAATAGTATTTTTAATGATATAGGGTCACAAAGTAAGGTACTATCGGCCCGTTTTAGCATTAGAGTAATGGGAAACTCAAGAGGGAGGCTGTGTTAGATAACTCCTACGCATGTCATAACCACCTTTAACCAACACCAAAATTTGCATGTACATTTCTTATAAACAGAAAAAGTGACTACCAAATTATGAATTTGGTTAAAGGTGGTTATGACATCTAAATAAAAACTTTTCACTTCATTTTTACCATATTTGCAGAAAGAGCTATCTACTCACAATGAAGGATATCAGCTTATATAGATTATTTCTTTTTGTAAACTTTTGGTTATATTATAATTTTCTGTTGATTTGCTAAGGTTTATATCAGCCATGCATATTTACTTAA
>NW_026918466.1:0-14425 GCF_032062105.1 Saccostrea cuccullata | reverse complement strand
ACGGACATCCCGATCACTATATACCCTCCCGCTTTTCAAGCGGAGTATATAATAATATATAATACTGCTGATTTTTTTCTGTCAGTTCGATGATTTCCACCATCAAAAAACAATGTTTATCTAACCCTTAAGGCTTGATAAATCTTTTACTCCTTTAGATTCTGAATCATTGCATTTACCTTAAAATATGGCCATAATTGTATAATGTTATGAGATCAACATATCATCAGTTTTTTCCCCAATAAGCTCAGGTGAGCATTTTGGCCAATATGTTTCTTTATCTATTTTTTTTTTTTTGCCCCCTAAAAATTTTAGCTTAAATCTACAGGGGTCATTTTTCTTCACGTGGGTTCTGCAAATTTTTTGGGGAAGTGACACTTTTTCTACGGGCAAATGGGTCATTTTTCTACGTCTAATAATTACCGGGGGTCATTTTTCGCTGTCGAAAATTGACCCCCGGTCATTATTCGATGGGGGTCATTATTCGTCTTTACACCGGTCAGAAAGAAAAACAGGTGTAGAATTTAGAATTAGATTATATTTGTCATTGTGTACATTTTCACAGAAACTTTTCAATTCACTTTGCTGCCCCCCCCCACCCCCCGGTACATAAAAAACGTTTAATTTCCTAGCGAGATTTATGCATTATTTAGAAGAACTGATCTTTGCTATTTACCGCAAATGGTTCTCTTGCACATGTAAACAAAAAACTTGTCCGAACAACTTTTCATGATGAACATAATTTGTGCCTCATTTTTTCGCAATAATTATTCTAGCTTTCAAGTTGCCTGACTCTTTGCTTTATCCGATTATGCTATGTAACCAAACATCTTATATATTAGCTACAGATCTGTAGCTCGCTGGAATGCAGCCGGAAAAAATAAGGATGTCCGTCCAGGAAGCTTATGTGCACAAAAAGCGCACTTTTCCCATTTATCAGTATTTCTCCGTTATATAGATTATGCTACCCCCTATACAATTTCCTAACCATGTTCTCCTAGCACATTTACTACGCCTACAATAAAAAATCCCCCAAAATGTTGTTTATAGCCCCTCTGGGTCTGATATATTGAGTCCATCGAAAATTGGGTAATACATGTATATATATACTCATTGGCTGATCCAGAGGGGGGTTTCCCTTTATTTTTTGCCAAGTGGAGAGAGAGAGAGAGCGTTTTCCGAGAATTAATATTTGTAGTCTAACTTTACATGTATGCATTGTATAGATAGATTCTCAATTTAGTTTCCTACATTCACCTTCACGATTTTTTTTAATGAGAGAATGGTAGAAAATATTCTACTTATTTCTAATGCTGCAAATCCATTCAATTTTAAGGAATCGGTAGTTTTTAAAATGAGTTTGTTTTTTTATGTAGACTAGGGGTACAGTATCTTTTCAAAGAAAAAAGGGACGTAAAACAAAGTTATTATTACCACAACCTTGAATCTTTCCAAACGTGTGTGTGTGAATCTTCCTTGAGAGTGGGAAAGGGGGGGGGGGTAGAGGGGCACAACCCTGGAACCCCCCTTTCAAAAATGGTTTGATCCGCCCCTGTATACTGTCATATTAGTTTGATGCATGACTTGCACATGCAGTTCTGTTGTGAATGGTGTAAAATTTAAAAAATGTAAGAAACTCAAGGTTAGTTAATATTTTGATACATATGGTGAAAAAAAAAGCAAACCACTTTTTTGTGCACAATAAATATACAGTTATTTTTTCAATGTTTAGCACTGTAGGTCTTTGGCCTGGTATTCCCCTTTTACTGCTTTAGACCAGCGAACTTCTCATAAATAGGGGTAAAACTGAGAGAGAGAAAAGGAGGGGGGATCTCTTATCATTTCGATATTTGTTTTATTTATCAATGCAAGAATTTGAGAAACCAAAGCATTTTTTTGTTTCCAGTGATGTAGGTCTTAAAATGTTATTTTCCGTACCGATGTAGAATGGAAGTTGTTCGCAGGAAAAATGTAATTACAGAAATAAATCACTGATAGTATATATCAAAATATTTGTATATATGTGTTTCTTCAGTAAATTCCCACCTTCTCTTCCTGATATTATCGCAAATCTCGCTCGAAAGTATTACACAGCGGTCGAAATAGCGTTGCCTTGAGTGATGACAGGATTGGATTTGACAATTGAACAATTTGAATCATGGGTTTCATTCTATAAAACAAGCGATTTAATTGGTTGATTAGGACCCGCCCACTCTCGTGCAGTATCCTTTGCCTATTTAAGTTGGAAAGCGTCCAACGGCCTTGTGATTGTCGAAAACCTATCATACTGGTGACTTTTTAAACAAAATACACAAACAAACAAACTACAAAATCACTTTTTAGCATGTGATGTATTCCTTTCACAGACGGTACATGTTTATAGCGTTCGATGACACACCTAATTTCATTTTATTGTACATGTAATTCTACCGATTTTCTATTCACGGCATTCTCCATTTTCGGTGTTGCACCGCGTACTTACGTAAAAAGCATACCCAGCTAATACATGAGCACCTGAACTGATGAAAAAATATTTATATTTATATGTGGTAAAACATCGGATTTATTCAAAAGTTTACTACTGTCAAAAATACCATGTTTCAAATGTGTGTGTGCTACTGTTATTTTATAGGTCGTCATGGCAATATTAAAACATGCGATCAGAAAAAAGTCTAAATCCTTGTGTGTGTGTTTTTTTTTTCATGCAGTGCACTTTTTAATGTAATGGCGAATATTATTCATATGTTCACTATAAAATGATTAAAATCACTGATACACCAAATTTAAGAACGTTTAATTTTATTGATGTACTGAAGAAAAAAACGGAATTAAAACGGCCCTGTTTTTCAATCGCAAAAATATGCCCCGGGTGACGTGTATAATTTTTAAAAGTCAACTTCTAGTCCTGGGTCGGATTTTATTAATTTGAAGATCATTATATAGGTTACCAACACCCACAATGATTTAATAAGGCATTACAAAGGTCCACTATATACTTCGCTCAGTAAGGAGAAGCTACCACTTGTTTACAGCTGTTTCCATGAGAAAGTGGGCGGGTCTATAGAAAAGCGCCAATCAGATTCTTTGTTGGATTTCGCAATTGTATTTCAGTCAGATTCATCAGTTTCGTCATCCAACGCAATGGTAATAAAGTCGAAGCGAATACTTTCAATCGAGATTTGCGATAAGGAATTTGATTTACTTTATAACCAGTGTAGGCAAATAATTGATTTGCTGTTAAAATCATAGAATAAATATAAAATTTCCTAAGCAGATTCCTTTTTTTCTTTAGCATTTGGTGTGTGTTCTTTTTAATCAATTTATAGTTTTTTAGTTTTAAAAAACTCTTTTGTTACCCTAACGTGTATTTTCGTCTACAGTGTGTACAATTATTTGGGTTGTGTCGTAAAAGACCACCAGTTTGCAGAGATTTTTTGAAGATTGTATAACATTCAAAAACTCAGGATAAAATAATAACAGGTCCCTAGAAAACACCGAAGTGTGAGTGTGAGTAGATCCTATTTATAGAAAACTGGACGGTCCGGTTTGACAGATCAGTTTTGTTTACCGGGACAGGGTGTGTGCACTAATGGTGTATGCGAAAGGCAAATCTTTGGATAAATATTGCTAAACTTTTATAATTTTTGTTTGACTTATCGTATATTCTATTCAACTGATCAAGCTTGTACTGTCGGCGTCTGGTAAGCAATGTAAAAAGCTTTTGCATAGGTTTTAGCGGAAATCTTTTACTTTCATGTGTCATGACTAATATTTTACTTTTTTCTACTTATTTTGTGAAAAATATTTTTTTGCAATTATTTCCTCTCATCATAAAGTATTTATTTTCTAAAATTTAGCGGCAGACAGTACAAGTTTGACTTGGGGGGGGGGGGGGTTAGTGTACACGCTAGGCCTTCTGGAAGCGTGTGCAATAGCCCGTGACCGCGATTGATCACATATATTTGGAATTGTAACTATCGCAGAGTAGAGAAATATGGCGGACACCGCTTTGCTCCTTGCGTATAATAGGTTTAAGACTTTGCACGATAGCTTTAATAAGGCATAGTATTGAGGATCAATATATATACTACACACTGAAACTATAGATATTTATAAGCATCGTACTTCTTTTTAAATTTTCCTTGGCTTTCAAATAGGCCTAAACCAAAAGTAGATCACACACTCCTAAGCTAGTTCTTCTTAAAGAAAACCAGTTTACAAGCTACTTGGAACTCTGTAAAACATCGAGGACTCCCGAAAGATTAATGGAGGCTTACACTAGGACTTCACTTCCGGCATACAATCTTAATGTGTCATCTCCTGAGGGAGATGACAATAACAAATTCGTTATTAAAGTACTACATGTATAAGCCATAGTAGGCAAATCATAATAGAAAGTGGGAAATAACCTACATGAATATTGAATTGAATTTGGTAAGAAACACATGCATATGGTTCACGTATTGTAGTCCTTTTATAAAGGACAGCAACTTGTCTGTATATTTTGTAGTCATTATTACTGGCTTTTAGACATGTTTTCAATCGATCGATAAAACGCCCCGTCTACTTCGAATATTAATGTGACACAATTAAAACCCAACTCGGACAAGCGCAACATTCTGGAATTAACATCCACTAGAGGGCTTCTTTTAATTACTTGAAAGAAAAACCTGAAATATAACTAAAGCGCCGTTTTCAATGAGCATTTTTGCAAGGAATGTACCATACTGATAACAAAATATCGGTAAGCTGTAAAATTATTAAGATTTTAATTGATAAGATAACGTTAGAGGGGTCCAAAAAAGGGGCCAATGCACAATGCTTAAGTTGAAACATTCTTTAACAAATCCTGAAGTGAGAGAGAGAGAGAGAGAGAGAGAAAGAGAGAGAGAGAGAGAGTTGGGGGGAAGGGTTCTGCGGTGAAATTTCTCAGTCATTAAACTGCTTTCTTGTATTTTTTTTGTGTGGTATTTTGCCGTGTAAAATGTACAATATGTACACATTCGTACAGTGTACATAGTCGTACATGTATGATGGATAAAAACAGGAGACATTGTGGGATATTATTTTTTTTCGAACGAGATCACCTTTATTTTAACTAGTCTGTAGAATTACTGATGAAGCTACTATAATCATATTGCAATAATTATATGTGTTTTAAGAAAAACTTTAGATGTAAACCTAACAGGGAGTTTTATGAATTGTGAACAATAATCTTATTATTGTAACGACAATAACACACCTGGATGTGCTAGATGTATTATAATATAATGTGTCCAGAGTTACATGTACAAGTAATAACATGTTATAATTTCTAGATAAGTTCTCAGAACTGATTGATGACGAGGTGCCCGTGTTATTCTGTTTTCTGTGTTCTGACTCCGGTCCTCCTGACTTCACTGACACAGAGTGGCTGGACATGCTTAATGGGATACGACAGGACGTGTACGATAAAGAGAATCCTGTAACACGTGAGGAAGCACAGCAGACTCTGGACAAACTGAAGTCACGTGATTTCCTCTGGGAAGATAAGGATAAGATAACGGAGGAGACAAAAGACGAGACAATGTATAGGATAGCATCAGTAGACCGTGTTATACCATTCTGTTACAGTAGTTATAACACAGCCAGTGTGTACCTGAGATCACGGGGATACAACAGAGAACCTGGAGAGAAGTGTGTCAATAATCCTGGCTGGGATTCCTTACTGATACACCGTTTACAGATGAACATCCTGACTCACGTCATCATGGAGGACACGGAGATATATAATGAGATACACCAGATATGTAAGTCAGGGTAAATTAATTGTAAATTGTTCTATTTTTTTTTCTTTCAGAATTTTCTTTAAATAATTGGATTACGTTTCAAAGAGTTAAAAAGTTATCAGTAGAAACATTTATACATTTATAATAAATCACTTTCTTTTTTTTTTTTTTGTAGTTGCTTTGTAGTTGCTTCATCGATTACAATTTAATGGTACTAGATTAATACATTATAATAGAAGTAACTGATCGTGTTTTATAAATCTATAATTTGAATGTATCTCTACCTATACACATGTATATATACATAATGGTATTACGGTGTAAATGTTTATTATAAACGGTATATTTTTTTCTACAGTAAATATCCCAGAAAATAAAATCAAGAGCAGTAAAGATGAACGAGAAAAATTTCTAACGGAACTAAGAAGAGAAGGGGAGGCTGTACATTACAGAGGAAGATCACAGGACAGTGTAGATCACGTGACGTGGCTCTTGAGATACGAGTATGAAGCGAGACCTGACATCGTGAGATCCTGTATAGGTCTACATCCACACTGGGACATTTACATCATCGACAACAAACCTTACAGAAAATCAAGTAAGAAAATTTGATTTTCTGCAAAAAAAAAAAAAAAAAAAATAGTTCTTTAGATATTTCTGTGAATTCGGACCTATAAATTTATATTAGCTCAGTTCATAATATTTGTTACCCACGATCTTGTATAGAAAAGTGATTAATCTGTTCAGTTATCTGACTAAATATTACTGTAAAGCAGGAAATTAACTCGTGGAGTTAATTTTCGCTATATTCGCGGAAAAAAGAAATTCCGCGAATTCAACATACAGTGAAAATTTCTTTCAGAGAATTATAAGGACAAATTGGAATTATGGCTAATTGTATTCGGCGCGCCAGCGCATCCATCTCATCCCAATATCACAAGTATTTTCTCCCTGCATTAAAACACTCAAATGACAGCGATTTTATTTATAATTTAAGGAAGGCCCACACTTTTACGGATCCGGTTCTAATTTTACACATCAATATAAACTTCTGATTTTTACTTTTCTGTTGATATATATGTAAATCTTTTTGGGTGATTGAAAATGATTTAGCAAGTATATATTTGTTTATTATAGTGTTTTGTGCATATGAAGAATTTAATATACATTATTTATGGAAATTAACACTTTGCACTCTGTCCAAAAGATCTATATGTCATTTAGTATATACACAGACACAAAATTAATAATTGCTTTTATGGACCTAAATCTTTTTAATTTTCTTTCAAGCAAACTAACCTGAAATCTATTCTGTTTGATTTTAAGCCTATATCATCCATTTAATTTTTACTTTTTAAAAATTTTGCATTGAATTATTGAAAAAATTGATATTTAAAAATGGGGGTATACGTCTTCAAAAGACTGTTTTGTTAAAATTCTCTGGTCAACCATCATAAAGTAGCTGTTTTTGTTAACAATAGATATAATTCTAAATAGTTTTGAAGAAAAAATGGCATCTAAACATTTTGGATTTTGAGGATTATAAAAAATAAAGATATCTGAGATTTTTTTTCTGAAAGACATTGACAGATTCAACATCAATTTGTGAATGTTTTGCAATAAAGATTTCAAATATTCTCTTGGTAAATGCATATTTTAGATTTTCTTAAGTTTTAACATAAATTTGATGTGATTTGGTACATAACTAAGAGAAGTATGATATCACACTTTTTATGTGCAAAATTGGCTGTTGAGTTTTTAGAGGTATGTGTGCTGAGACATGTTGTATGAAAATCAATCTGCAAAGATATGTCTTTTAAGGGTGTTTTAGTAAGTTTAAGACTTATTCAAGGTATTCAAATTGAAAAATTATCAGTTTGACAGAAATTTCTGAAAGTACGGACCTACCTTAAGAGTCAAAATCAGCAAGCATCGAGCATTGAATGGAAAGTCAAAATTTTATTTTTTCAAAAGCTTTTGCTATATAAAAGATTTTGTCCTACCTAATGCTAAAACACAATTAAAAATTTTTTTTGAACATATGAAGGGACTGGTATCCAAGGAAATTCATTTCCGTAGCAACGGGCTCATAAATCCTTATGAAAATCAATGATTTTTAGACATTTTTCTATGAATATGTTTTCTAAACATGATAAGATAAGGTATTTTGGTTACTTTATTTGTTGAAAGATGGAATTACTTTATTCTCCAACAGTAGGAAAAACAAAATTTCTGTAGTGATTTTGTTGCCATGGACACGGGAAAAGAACATGGCGTCAATGCTTATTAATTTTGAAAAAAATTACACATGTTTATCACTATATACACAAAATCTACAACCACTGCTGGAAAAATGAATGGTGTGATCTTGTTAGGGGTTATCTATATGTCATATCTATACAATAAAATTTGCAGGCAACTTTAGTAGTAAAAAGTTACAAGTGGTCAAAATGAGTGACAATCTGGCATTTATAAGCTTTTTTAAAGGAATGAGGGTAATTTGAATACATGTACAGTGTCCATTATATTGGTCATATTGGTTCTGATCAAAGCATACTGAGAATTTTACTATTGTTGATAAATAAATGCACATTCAATTTTAAAAGGAATTTTATATTCCTCACAAACGAAACTTGGAAAGGGGGGGGGGGGGGTAGGAATCACCTTGTTCACCCATCCATATGTATGTAAAATTTTGACTTGTCCATAACATTTCAATGAAGTGCCACTGAAAGTTCATACTTGATATTAAGATTTCTTGTGATCTAGAGATGTGTCAAAAACTTGACCCAAGGTCATTTGAACAAGTTCAAGGTCATTGGTAGAAGAATAAAGCAATCTTTGCCCATTCTGTAACATTCGAATGAAAAGACGAGAAGTTTCATCTCAGGGATTATTTTTGAGCTGTAGGTTTGTCATGACCTTGACCAAAGTTCATTTGGACATGTTTGACCTTGACTCAAGGACATAGCTTTTTCAAGGTCACTGCAGTAAAAGTGTACTATATGAATTTGGCACATTTACATATTAAACTTCGAATGAAGAGAAATTGGAAGTTTGTGCTCAACACAACGGTTTTACTATCTATGACTTGAGTATATGTCATGGTCATTTTTGGTATGTATATTTGCACTAGCAAAACTTCAAAAAAGGTTTTAAATTAATATTTGGACCTTTTTTAAATAAAAGACATTTAATGAAATAGCAGGAGGGTGGGTATCATTTTATGAGCTTGCTCACAATTCTAGTTTATGATAAAGAGTCACTATGACAGCTCACATAATTTTAAAGTAATAGTACCGGGTATTTTAATTTATCGAAAGTAAAACCATATCAATCAGGCACGTAGCATCAGGTTTGGGTTGAGTAGGGGGGGATGACATCCACCACCTAACTTTTTTCTCAACATAACCTGATGTTACCCCCCCCCCCGAGTTTGGAGAATTTCCCCACTTTTTTCTTGCATTTTTTTTATGCCTACCCTACACCATGCACTTTCAAAAATGATACCATGTCTGTCAAGAACGAATGACTGCAACCTTTGGTATTGAATCGATGATATATTCTCCTGCTGTACTTATTAAGAAGCAATATTGCAATACAGCTAAGACCTCAGTAGCTGGTGCCTAGAATAAAAATCTGGAAGGGCTATATATATATATATATATATAATATATATATATATATATATATATATATATATATATATATATATATATATATATATATATATATATATGTCTAAACTTGAACTGACCCTAAAAGATATTCATTAATAACCCTAATGAGCAATCTTTTGAATGGCATAAATCGACATTTTTGTTGTACTTATATTTAAAAACATTTTGAAAACAATGTAGAAATCAGAAGAGAATGACAAATATGAATATTTTATATATATAATACCCAGAGATACAAAACGTAAATTTGAGTAATGTGTCGTCTGACTTTAAACTAGTTCATCGTCATCATCATTTTTATTTCACTCACACCAACATGGCCAACATAAGTGGTACATGAGGTACAATGTTTAAATTAGCCCTCTTTCTTTTTTCTCACAAAAACATTTTGTTAGTTTTGAAATTAATTGATTGATCATTTAATATTGACCTTGTTTTAATTATGATACTTCAAAATGCAAAATATACAGATATGTTTCAGATTCTTCTACTATCTAATTATGAATGTGCATGCTAAAATTTATAATGATTAGATTAACATCAATAAAAAAAAATGCTAACAGACAAACAAAGAATGTTACTTTTGGATTGAACATTTTTATTTGATCCACTTTCATGAATACACTATACAATTTATGGATCTATTTTCTGGATCCCTGAGTCTCCGGTAACACTATCCACTCACTTCCTGCATCAATGGTCAGTACTGTAATAATGTATTCTCATAATCTGAAAAAGTGATAAAATTAAAATGTAATACTAAGTAATATTATACAGCTCTGCCTTCATATACTTAAAACCATGTTTTTCTCAAAAGTGTAAATTATGTTTTTCATTTCTTTCCAATAATCCCCCCCAAGAAAAAATGAGTATTATAGATATTCGTTTCATAAATTTACGTGCTTTAAATCTAATGATGCTTATTATTTGAACCTAGTTGACTTAAATTAGTTTAGTGGTACCGGAGAAAATGTTAGCTGAATATGAATTTTCTTTTATAAGTAAACTCTGGATGACATCAGCAAAAAAGTTATTTTTTTAAATTAATTATTTTACTGTGGTAAATATACAATGCAGTTACCACTCCTCTACATAAAACACTTGTTTGTATCACAATACTTCCAAGGTAATCCCCTTTCCTAAACTAAAATATATTACCGGTAAGTACAGAATGAGAGTTAACCCCCTGTCCTTTTTTCTTTTTTTTACGGAAGCCATAACAAACAGGCGCGGATCTAGAGGGGGGTTGGGTTTGGGGGGGGGTCAGGACCCCCCCCCCCCCCCCCCCCCCCCCCCCCCCTGGAATTTACCAGGTAAAAAAATGTATATACTAAAACAAGAAAAAGTTACCATGGACCCCCCTTGGAAAACATAGACCCCCCTCTCCCCTGGTAAACGCGAATATGTGTAAAATGGGTATGAAAGTGAAAGATTTGAGGCAATAGAAGTCACCACTACCCCCCCCCCCCAACCCCCCACGAAATAGGTTTTTGACGTTTTGGCGAGTTTATTTATGGGGGTTTTTTTGTTTCTTTCTTTTTTTTTTTTTTTTTGCTTGTCAAGAAATTTTTGGGATTGGATTTTTTTTTGACTTGGGTGGACCCCCCCTGGAAAAAAATTCTGGATCCGCGCCTGACAAAGGTCATTCCATTTTACAAATATTTAATAATAGTGTTGGTTTTCATAAATTCATGATTTTTCATGTAAAAAGGAGGTATTATCTTAAATCGTAAATTATAGATATCTACTATTATATACATAATGTTTATTTACCTGACCATCAATCAAGTTATAAACATTATATAGCTGGTGAGTGACTTTGGTTACATATAACGCGAATACAACAAATTAAAATTCAACTAAATTCAAATTAAACCTTATAATTTGGGAAACAGTTATGTAACTGATCATGACCAACTTTTTCACGTTTAAGGCCCACAGAAACAATCTAAGTTGGGGAATTTAATTTCATTTCATCATATAATAGTTTAATATATCGGCAATATCATTAGGGGGGCATACCCCCCTCCTCCTGGTTCCTCAGGCCATGCATAATCTTTTCTATTTAGTTATAAAATACTAAAGTAATGCTAACATATATAATCAATCAGAATTAAATTAAAATGTGCAAAAACACTTGCCAAGTGTAACATAGTTTACTGCATGGTTAATTTATGCTATAAATTCTTCAGTAACCGTTGTAATGGTAAATTGTAAAAATTTCAATCACTCACCGTAATAAGACTCATGAAAACGCCAAAATTGAGGCTCAGACTGCTCCAAGTTTGTAATTTTCTGCTAGTCTTCTGTATATTGTTATTGAAAACAATGTAAGCAAACTACCGTTTATTCCTCCTATGTTAGAGAGCTATACCAAAGGGAGGTAATTTGAAGCAAAAGTGACAGAAAATTATGGATTTAAATCAGTTATCATACCGGTAAATAAATGCTTTAGTTGCCTGCAGATTTTTTTCTTGATTCTTATAGAACAAATACTGTTTAATAAATATTTTATGTTGATAAGCTTTAATGTGGTTGTAGATTTCTTATAGAGTACTTCAAATTTACTGTTTTTTAAAGCAAAATAAACCTCCAAAAACTAGTTATATTTATCAAAAGGTGAAGAAAATTTCAATAATAAACAGTTGTTAAAATAGAGTATATTTATATAAATAAAATAATAATTTAAATAGCTTTTTTTAATGACTAGTAATAAAAAAGTATTTATTTAACCATAAATTCAAGTGTCATAATAAAGTACAAAACACGCTATCTGAAAGGCGCGTGGTTTCCATAGCAACAATGCGAAAAATTATTTTTTGCTTACTTTTTTCTATCATACCCTTTGTTCTGAAAATTTCTATATGAGTTTTAACCAAATCTGTTTCTATGCCACTTTCCACATTTTTTAACTAAATGCTCGATGCTTGCTGATTTTCAATCTCCCATGCAGAGTTGTCGTTCGTTTCTCTCTCAGACACGTGAATGTATGAGCCGATGGTAGAGAGTGGCTGATTTTGACTCTTAAGCATTATCGGCTATATTCAAGTCGACACCCCGAGCCCGATTGTATTTTTTTGGTTAGTTGGATCCAGAAAATTTTCTTTAGGAGGTGGTGGCTCAAATCGGAAGGGGAAAAGGATTTGTGACATAGGTTTAGTAATTTTACTATGTCAATTTAAAAACATAGAATTTTCCAGGGATCCGGATCCCCTTTGATTCATGCATGTTTAACCACGATTTGTGCAAGTGTAATCCGAAATTTACTGCATTTTTAAGTTGACCTATTCTGTCTTTTCTCTCTCTCTCTACATACATATTATAATATATTAATAGTTATATCTCCAAACTTTACTATAGCATTAAAAAAACATTTAGTGCTTTTGTTTTTATAAATCAACTTTATGCGTAACACATAGGCATCGGAATCGGGGGGGGGGGGGGCTTATAAAGATGGACATCATATAGGTATACAACATTGGGGCGTAGGTTCATTTAATCCCCCCCTCCCCCAACTCTCATCATGCAAGGCAGTGTAGTCCTAGAAAAAGGGTAAGTGGTATTGTAGGTGGTAATGTTTGAAAGAAAAAAAAATGGTACTGTAAAAAAGTTCGCCCCCCCCCTCAGGAAATAGGATTTTCTTGTTTGGACAATAGACACATTTTACTTTTTTTTTTTGTTTTTGTTTTTTTTTTTTTGGGGGGGTTGCTTGCTAAGATTTTTCAGGTTCGAAATTTATGTTTTTTTTCCTTTCACTTACCCCCCCCCCCCCCTTTCAATTTGCTCCGACGCCAATGTAACAAATCAAATTATCGGTATTACATTATGACCCTATAATCTAGAGTTTAATCTCCTTTTAAAGACTTGATTTTCATGGCAATAAGCTACCATACATTGGTATATAAGTGTTTGAACAAGATGCCTTGTAACCTTTAAAAATAATGCTACTAAAGCAGGCGCGGATCCAGAAATTTTTCAAAGGGGGGGGGGGTTGAGGGATTTTTTCAAAGGGGGGGGGGGGGTTGAAGGGGAAAAGAGATATTATAACGTACGTTGTACACATACATATAGTTAAATAACTCAATATGATACAGGGTGGAGTATGGGTTTTAGTTGGAGAATGACCAACCACAGGGGCTTGTGTAGAGAAAATAAATTAGTTTAAAAAATTAGTACCTCAGAGGGAATAATATACACAAGGGAGGACTCCATTTCGGATACCACCTCGCTTCATCAGCTATTTTCTCGCTTAAATTGTTAGACTAGACATACGAGCCAGTTCATATCCCTTAATCAATGTTTTTTCTTGATGACCTTACTTGCAGTTTTAATTTTTCTTTGTTTACATTTACAGTCTTCGTCAATTTATCGCGTAAACATCCAAAATCGACAACTCCTTAGCTTCTGCAGAAAACGAAAGTATGACACGTGACTTAGAGAATATTTCGTACTACCCCAGATTCAGTCCAATTTCAACAATTTTTAGAAAAAAAATGACACCAAAATACTTTAACACAGAAGAGCAAAGAAATAAAATAACAGTCATTGATAAAATGAAATCATCTTAGTTTACCAATAAAATATTCAAATATGTCAGTTTGGGTACGACTTTACTTTTACCTTCATTGTAATAGTGAAGTCCTGAGACAAACCGAGCGACATTACGTCACGTGTCACACTTTCGTTTTCTCAGAAGCCAAGGAGGTGGGGTATAATTTTGTAAAGGGGGTGGGGTATAATTTTGTTTTCACAACCGAATCTATTTATATATTACAACATTAGGCTTTTACTAAACACTTTCTATGGAAAAAACACAACAAAAAATTGGAACTTTTTTCTTTTTCCTTTTTTTTTTTGTGAATCCAAAGGGGGGGGGGGGTTGCAACCCCCGTAACCCCCCCCCCCTCTGGATCCGCCACTGTAAAGATTAATTTGTCTTTAGTAGAGGATGGGGAGTAAATCTAGTTACAGAAATGG
>NW_026918465.1:0-14270 GCF_032062105.1 Saccostrea cuccullata | reverse complement strand
TCTGTACCTTATTTTGGTATGGGTGGAAACAGTTATGTTGCCCTCCCGAACACAGTTATGTTCCCTCGCGTGCAATCATTCTGCATATTAATTACGTCGGGTACGAAATTCACAGAGGCAGTTGCTAAGCATACGTAAACAGTTCCGCGAAAGTTAAAAAGTCGAGACAAAGTCTGCGATTTGTTTATTTGAATTCAGAGGAATATTAATTAGATAACATTTAATCTAGGAGAAAAATTCTTTAAATACAACAAAGATTATCAACGCAAGTGTGACCAGCAGACTGAAAACATTCTGCCATGAAACCGGACGAGATATTTCGGAATTATACTCAACGTACGTATATATGTACGTACATAGCGTTCAATAAATATGTACGATGATCAATTTGGGTTCAATGCTTAAAAATGTTATATAACATATATTATATGACTTAATTCTCGGGCAGCAATACCAGAATATTTGCCCCTCGGTGACAGCCTCTGCCTGCGGCATCGGGCGACATAACACTCCAGGGCTTTCCTGTCACCTTGGGGCAAATATTCTGGTATGCTGCTCTCGAAGCCATGTATTATATATATATATGTTGTTTGTTTGTCTATTGTTTATTGTTCTTCTCAAGAATTTTTCACTCATGGAGATGACACCACTTGCTGGTGGAGGGCTCAGGGCTGCAAAGAATGGGTGGACTTAACGCCCTATTTTGGATCTTTTTGAGACTACTCTAACAAGTTGAAAATAAAGTGATTCCAAAATATATTACAACCACTAGAAAGAGCGACGTATACATGGTTATTTTAGCTAGAACATATGTACAAAAGCAATGCCTTATTGCCTTGAATCAAAATTGAAACAAGGATACATTAGTGTCGTCTTCCGGAATTTGACATGTACCCGGAGTGGTTTTTAGTTCGCGTTATCAATATTAATAGGAGGCGGGGCTATCGATCGGTGTCATTGTTGACATTTCTCTCTCTCTCCATCTCTCTCTCTAGAAATTCGAATATGTGTTTTGAATATTACATTACAATATGTCATTATGTTGTTTTTTTTTAAAGTGAGGACACGCAAAATTAAAACATTTAATGTGCTAAATTCTGAAAACAGCACCAAACATAGTGATTTACATCTAGGTCAGGTTGAAGAATACAATGTAACTGTTTCCATGAGTACACTCGCAGGTGGACATCACGTGATGAATTGTAATATTTAACAGGTCACAGTGATTTTTCTACACCCAATTTAGGTCCGAATATTGGCCCTTTCCCCTCTCAAAAATTCCTGATTTTTTCCCAATTTCTGTTGCTTTTTTTCCCAACACAAAACCCTCATTGTTTTTGTAAAATATTGAATTTTTAACGTACGAGTTATCTAAAATGGAACGCTATTGTTCTCAGTCACTAAGACTCTTAAAATAACAGGAAGGAACAGCAGATTACTCTAAGTGTTTACAAGATCTAGAAAAACACATGGTTCTCCTTGTCAAACTTCTGTGTAAGATGCATGTTAACTGGCAAAACATAGCTTTATTTGTAAATCCAAGTACTAATAGTCCTACAAGAAGCATCCCTGATTCCACGAAAATCAAACTGTTTCCACATCCGGCAGATGCAACTAGTATTGCAGATAAAAATTGCAGCATTATGTTTAGCAAGGGTAATTAGAAAGCTTAAATAATTACTTTGAAAAATAAATGATTTGAAATAAATCATGTCAGATTATTCTATCTTAAACAGGTCGGAGAGAATACTCGAAATCGGGTATTATCCCTGAAATCGCGTATAATACTCGATATTAGGGTATCGTTGAATCCGCGAAATCGGGTATTCCGTGCAACTTTCTATAAAAACTAAAGAATAAAGCAACGGCGCATTATGCCAGTAACTGTTTCTTGTACATCAGTATCTTGTGGATTTATTTTTATTAAACCTAATTCATAAGGTTGTCAAATAAGTTTAAAATCACACGACAAACACTGCTGGGGTAACAAAGAGGACACAATGGCCTTATTATTTTTCCATATAATTTCTAAAAACAAATAACTACACTTCGTTTGTCTTTATTTCCCATTAAAGTATTCCATATACTTAATTTTTTAATTTGTGCACTATTCACAAAACGTGAAATTTTAAAGAAATTAAACGACTAACGCCGTGTTATGTATTTTTACTGAAAAATGTATGGCGTCCCTTTCTCGTGAAATATAAATTACTCCTAACAGTTAGAGAGTACAGTATAAGCGAGTCATAATTGTATATCTCTGCAATAATAGAATACCAATGTTATTATAAAGAAGAAAATAAAATAAGAGGAAATAAATACCCACGGGAAAACAGTTTGAAAATAACTAATTGAAGGTGAGTATCTCTTTTTTATGTCAATTTAGCATGAATTTTTATTCAAATACACCGTAAATTTTTTGGTTGCATTTTAATCGATACAAAATATACTATTTTACCTTTATTTTATGCATTTGTGTGAAAATTGAGAGCGAGAAGTCATATGAACAGGATTTTTTTTTTTTTTTTTTTTTTTGGGGGGGGGGGGTATAAATAAAAGTCAAATGAGTACATCTTTTCTTAAAGTTAAAATACATTGAATTTCTAAATATAGATCGAGGTACAGTCATATTGAAATATGAATTACATAGTCAAGATTTCACATTTCTTATAGTTTTTACGTTTATGAACATGTTAATGAACAAACAGAAATAATGGAGTGTTCAATTGCCTTGGAAACTCTTGTCTTACTTTTTGGGAATATAATTCCTCATCGGACATTAAAATTTCATAAAAATCGTAGCCACTTCCTTTCTTTATTATACTTTTTGATAGACAGGGTAAATTTTACCTCTTCACCTTCTATATTTTTTTTATATCGCTATATCTTATGCCTCATTATAATATGCTAATACAACGCACTATCTTATTGGTTCTAGACAATATGTCACAGTTTTCTTTTAGTTATTTTAACTATGATACGCATAACTCATGGCAATAACTTTTCCTAATACTCATCTATAATGAAAAAATGTGTTTAAAAAATAAACATGAATTCTAGTTACTTGTAGTCTTATATTGTGTTAAAAAAATAACAGGTAGCTTTTTGTTTACCTACAATGTATATGATTTTTATTTGATGAATAAATCTTCCCTACGATTAAAAATATATGACCGAGTTAACCGACCATGACATTCAAATAAAGGTCTCTTAGACACATGTAGAACACAGTCGAGAGGTTGTTTTGTCAGAGGTGGTCAAGAAGCCTTTAGCCCCCCCCCCCCCCTTTGAATCGCCAAGAAATGGTAAAATATTGATGACCTAGCGAAATTAAACGATCAACAGTTATGTTCTCTCATAAGCTGTATTCCTAAAACTATCACTGTCTCTGCTAAAATTTTGAATAAATATTCTGCAAATATGTTTGAATGATAAATAAAATAAGAAAAGATTTTCAAAAAAAGAGAAAGGTTCTTTTAGCCGAAATTTTAGATATTTTTATCATTACATTATTTATATATTCAAAAATAAATTTGATTTTATGCACAAAATGAATGTGAAAGTAATTAATGACGCATAATTAGATACGATAGACAATCCCTTCTTTATATAGCATCATATCTGGTGTGTGAAATGTGTTTCCGTATAATTTGATTTATTTACAAATTGTTCATGTTTGTCGTGTTGATGTGGAATTATTATAAATTCCTGAATTCTGATACTTTACAATTCTGTTGTGTTGGGAATGAACATTAGGCAGATGCTTATACTTTCAACATAAGGAAAAATATAAAGCAAATCGAACGCCTTTTTGTGTGCAGATCATGAAATGTACTGAGCTCCACGGGTATTTGTTGTCCCAAACGCATTAATCTTGACGTCCAAATTCTTACTTGGCTAGTGATATCTTCAGAAAACATGTGAGTCTAGATGAAAGTTAACTCGGCAACATGCGCCATTCCATTCTTTAAGTTTTATTAGGTGATTACACCTCCTATACCCGATTTCGCGGATTCAACGATACCCTAAAATCAAGTATTATACACGATTTCAGGGATAATACCCGATTTCGAGTATTCTCTCCAACCTGTTAAACCATGGCTATTACAAGAAGAATTTTCTCTCATGTCCTCCATAATGTCAGAGCAAAAAAGGAAATACATGTATACTGATATAAGTTGGTCACAATACCAACTTCCAATGTTTTTAAAAAAGGTTAAAAATATAGAACTGTGTTAATCTATTATTTTGTAGGAAAAAAAATGATGAATGATGTTACATTTACTTACATAGTTTATTTTACTTGCCAATTAAGATTACATTAGAATTTTTAAAATTTTTCCCAATTTGATACAAATGTCGACAATTTTTCCCAATTGTAAAGGCCCAGGCCCCTTTTAAAAAATGTAGAAAAATCACTGGGTCAATCGAAGTCGTAACAATGAAAGCGAGAAGTTTGTTTGGAACATGTTTTTTGTTAAATTAAGTGTCAGCGCACATTTGTCGGCTCTTCTCCTTTTAATATGACATTATTTTGTTCAATATACACCTACAGTTTTCGTAAGAATAGCCGACAAACATGCGCTGACTATGTATTCAGACGATGAAAAATGCGTGACCCTGATTATCTATTGATATTCATCAAATCTTCAGGCACCATGCCTTCGATATTTATTTAGTTTACCTCGAAAAGAGCATTTTAAATTCACATCCGTACCATAAATACACAGTTAAGATATCGGGGGTTTATATGATGGAAAAAAATTAACATTTTATGGAACTTAAATTTGCAGCATTTTTTCTGGCTAGTTAAGTCCACCCATTCTTTATCCATTTGTTTGGCACTCTGGGCTATCGAGCAATGAAGGAATTCTTTCTTATGCCAGTGTCTACAGCGACACTGGACATTTATACGGTCTCACCCGGAGGATCTGTCTACACGTCCCACAGTGGATTTGAACCTGCTACCTAATTATCAGCTCCGTACTCAATGACCTAGACCAGACAATCTAAGCACTGCCCCATGTGGGAAACTATAAAGTTTTATTACAGGACTGCTAACCATAATACATTTACAGTATACAATATAACTCAAAATTATTATCAGTGACAGATACCACTAAGAGATTTCCCACTAACCTCTCCAACTGTCGCTGTCATCAGAGATGGATTAGTTTTAAAATGTGTACACTCTCCCTGTAACTTGTATCTTAGATCTGGTACACTGGTTGTATCGACTCCATCAAGAGTCATTCTCACTTCTGGCGAAGCATCTCCTCTCCTGCAACATTTAAATTCATTATTATTACATTTCAATAATTATTATTTCTTTTAGGGTTTTGATAGATAAGAAATAAAAATCTAAATTCATGCGTCATAAAATACTTGTATATAAATATGATTTTAGATTCAGAGTATATATAGTGACAATCACATTACATGTATTTGCTTTATTTTTACTCTTGTGATTAAATCATCAAAATTAAGGCCAGGTAAAATTAATCTTTAGATTCTCATCCTAATGTGCTAAAAAATTGGGGCGGGTGGGCGGATTTTATTTTTTTTTTCTATAATTGTTAATTTATATATAGGCCTAAGTATTAACGAAACAATGGATGCCCCGTACACATTTTTTTTTTCATTACCTTAATGCAAATACATGTATGAATAGATTTAATTCTTTTCATATTCTTTTAAATATTATAAAAACTTTTTGCTTTAAAAATTAAATATTTATTGTTAATTAACAAATTATCAAGTACACATTATACGACACACCCTGAACAAAATGAGGTGGGGATACCAATAAATTGTGTATGCTTGACTTCTTATTTTGCAGAATCTTTATAAATGTTCTAATAATTATTCTACTGAAAAATATAGGCCTTCTCTTAAGTCTGTCTACGATGTTGTAGATATTTTTTTTATTTCAAAGCAAAGTCACACAGCTGGAGATCGTTATATATGACTTGACCAGGTGTCATTTTCCTCGTCTATTTTTACTTAGTTACAATCTAACATACTTGCTCCTGCCAGTGATGGTATCTATATGTGTTTATGCTATTTTTTTCTTCTCTGCCTTCTCTATACTGACAAATTATCTTTTCCTTACACATTTAAACTGCTTTTATTGCCAATTTTTCCCCATTCTTACCCAAATTCTTACTGTATAAAAATACATGAAAATACCCAAAAATCAAAATAAAAAACATCGGGGCGGAACATTTTGAGAGGGGCGGGCGGGGATGAGAATCTAAAGATTAATTTTATCTGGCCTAAACTAATTGGACATGAAATGGTTAAGACAAGATGTCCATGGACAACGATGTTCACTTGAGTTACTATGGCCCCAATGTTCTTCACTAAAGGTACTCCATTATAATACCTACCATTGTCACATCCTACCACCCAGGGTTCATAATTAAAACAACTTAGAATCTATAGTATCTCGAAAGATTCCACATTATTTTCAGCTTTTCTGGCCCAATGGTTCTTGAGAAAAAAATTTTCCTATATATAATTTTAATATTGTACTTTGGTTTTCTATTGTGGCCCCACTCAATTATGTCTGCAATAAAATGTAACATATACCTACATGCATGTGTTTGCATTGATGCCTAAAAATTGGGGACCATTTTGTTATTCCAACCTTGAAAAATGTTGTTGTGCGCTATGACCTAACATTTCAATTCTGAATTTGAATCATGAACCCCCACAGCATCACATTTGGTGGGCAGGTATGCAAATGAACATTTTATTTTTTATTTATGTACTATATGAGATATACAGCAAAACTCATTTAGTACGAACACGGATATTGCGAATTCACAGATACTGTATAGCGAAGTTATCTTGGATCCCCAGCTTTATAAATTTAACTTATTCCTTAATACAGATATAATGAATTACGGATATAGCGAAGTAATTTCATGGGTCCCAGTGACTTCATTATGATCAAGTTTTACTGTATTTTTATGTAAGTAACTGATTACCTATTTAACTAACCAATATTTGCATCGTTCGACGGTTAACACGTTAACCAGGTACACGTTGCCAACACCAATTTAAAACTTTAAATTTGTTACAAGCATAACACACACTCACATTGAGTTCAATAGGAATAGCCTGCTGAAGAAGACCAGAAGCTGACAGAATTCCCCCTCCACTCCAAGTCTCCCATGGGAACTCCATTCTCTAATTAGGTCAGAGTAATACTCAACATACTCCAAAATAGCCGTATGCCAAAAGCTAAAAAGGTGCCTATAAAAATAAAAAATCATTTTACATTAAAATGTATTTATTCAGCACAAAGTGAAGTAATCATACATGCCTTGCCACTTACTGCATTTCAGTGATTTAAAAATTTCAACAATTCTGTTATATAAACAATATATTTCTTCACCAACCAAGTGAAAATGAAAGACTGTAATGAAATCATGTTTCATATTAATCTCAGCGAAATGGGTAGAGACTAAAATTTTGGTCAGATGTCAGACCAAAATTTTAGTCTCTACCCCCATCTCGCTGAGATTAAATTCATACCAGGAGAGACTATCAAATGATGAAGTAGATCCTTTTGCCGACATTTCATCTTTAATTTTTGCAATTGCTTGTAGACATTTTTCAGTTTCTTTTACAACAGCAAATGGACTCATTGAATCAATTTCAGAAAATTCTTCATCTACATCTAAGCTCTGCATGCATTTTTTGGTTGATTCCACCAGAATTTCCTTAATCTCAAGAAGTTTAGTCCACAACTCAGCAAAATTTTTTATACGAAGTACCAAGTACAAGTCTTTCAGGGCTGATTCATATAACTCGGCTAATTCTGTTGCTTTGTCGTCATAAATGATTCCAAAAGATTCTAATTTATAAATATCCCATTCTGAAACACGGTCTTTACAAAACCTGGCACATTTCACTCGGGTGGTGTATGAGGGATGAGGGAGGCATTCTCAAATCAGAAGCTGTTGAGAAAGCTGACATTTTAAACCGACAATTTAAGTCGGTTTTCAGCCCTAAATCTCCCCTTACCCTCTCCAAGCTATGTAACATGAGGGTGAGTAAGCAACATACCAGTACCCCTCACTCAGCCGAGTCTACCTCTTTTACTGACCAACCCTCCCCAGCAAGAAGCCACATGCCGGAAATCAAGGTAACTAAAGAGGGTATAGAAAAATTGCTGAAAAACCTAAAAACAGACAAAGCAGCTCGCCCTGATCAGATTCCACCCATCTTACTTAAAGAACTGCACCAAGAGGTAAGCCCAATAATCCAAACCCTGTTTCAGCTCTCCTATGACACAGGTACATTACCAAGAGAGTGGTGCACCGCTAATGTCAGCCCACTATTTAAGAAGGGGGACAGATCAAACCCAGCAAATTACAGACCTATATCCCTTACCTGCATACTGTGCAAAACTATGGAGCATATTATAACATCAAACTTGGTAAGACATTTTACACAAAATAACGTCTTATATGACCTCCAACATGGATTTAGGGAGCGACGGAGCTGCGAAACCCAGCTTGTGATGCTGGTCGATGAACTTGCACGTAACATTCAACATGGTAAGCAAACTGACTTGATCCTGTTGGATTTCAGCAAAGCCTTCGACAAGGTCTCACACAACAAACTTCTTTTGAAACTACATGAGTATGGTGTTCGAGGCCGAAACCTAGCATGGATCAAGGGGTTCCTCAGCAACCGTTCCCAGAGGGTAGTAGTAGATGGCGAGTTCTCCACATCCATCCCCGTCACATCTGGGGTCCCTCAGGGCTCTGTCCTTGGTCCCACCCTTTTCCTCGCGTACATAAATGACTTGCCGGAGCATGTAAAGTCACAGGTTAGACTGTTTGCGGATGACACTGTCATCTATATTACTATAGATGGACAGGGATGTCAGTCAATGCTCCAAGAGGACCTAAGGAAACTGGAGAACTGGGAGACCTTGTGGGACATGGAATTTAATCCAAGTAAGTGTCAGGTAATCCATGTAACGACATCCAGATACCCCATTTGTAACAACTACCTACTTCATGGTCAGGTATTAGAGACTACATCATCAGCCTGGTATCTGGGTGTCGATATATCGGATAACTTGAACTGGAGCCAGCACATAAGTCGGGTCACAAACAAAGCCAACAGCTCCCTTGGATTCTTGCGTAGAAACATACCGACCAGGAACCAGCAGCTCCGATCAGCAGCATACAAAGCAGTGGTACGTCCACAGCTTGAGTATGCTGCCAGCGTTTGGGACCCTCACCTGGTTACACTTATTAACCAAGTTGAGGCTGTTCAACGCAGAGCTGCAAGGTGGGTGATGTCAGATTTTAAAAGAACATCAAGTGTTACAGATATGCTTCAAACCCTATGTTGGCGAAGCCTGCAACAAAGGAGGGCAGATGCAAGGCTTGTACTTATGTATAAGATCGTACATGGACTAGTAGCCATCCCCTCAGTACAACTCATCCCCCCAAGTAGGACTACCCGTTCATCTCATTCCCTCACCTTTCGGCAAATACAAACTACAAAAAATGTGTATAAATATTCCTTTTTCCCTCTTACTATAGTTCAGTGGAACAGACTGCCGGGCAGTATTGTCTCGCTTCCAGATGTTGAACATTTCAAACTGGAAGTGAGCAAACTGAATCACCCAAGACCATAATCATATGATAGTGTTTTTATATCTTTTTAACTGTGAATACTGTTTTTCTTAACTTTTTATCTTCACTAAAAATTTAATACTGTTCCCTTTTCACCGCTTTGAAATTTACTTTTCTATACTCTTTTACATCTTTTAATTAGCTGCGCACCCTACTCAGAGTACTCAGAATTTGAGGGCGAGTAGTACCGAGAGATAGATAGATAGTAACTGTCATCGCTCTCATACGTCTGTGAGCTTGAGGATGATCTTCCCCTTTTCCACGTTAATTCCGATGCTAAAGGAGATGAACAGGGTGATGAAATGGAGTTTGAAGAACCAGATGAATCTGAGGAATTATATGAATCGTCCATTCTGCATCATGATCCTCCAAAATGAAAATTTCTTTCGAATTATGTTGTTAGAATTTTTGGAATCTCGATCCCGAATGGGAAGGTATAATGCCCTGATAGTATAATGCCCTGATTGATCTGATTGCATATATTTACTAAAATAAAGAGTTTTTATGTGCATAAACAATATTATTTTTATTGGAAATTGTGAATATTATCATTTTATCAAAAATCATCAAGAAAATGCCAAATAAGATATTTTTATTTAGTTTTATTTGACAGAGAAATTGACAGGGGTATAATGTCCTGATTTTAGGGTATAATGACCTTATGACCTGATAGTATAAAAACTTCTAATAACCTAGCAAAACTTAAAAATTACAATTTGATTTAATAACTTTTAAGGATCATATATAAAAGTAGTTTAATTCAGTGTGGGCTAAATGATCTATTGTATATTGTTTAAAAATCGCTTTTAAAGTTTGCAAGGGGTATAATGTCCTGATTTCTGAGTGCTGCAAAAAATGCAAAATATTTATGTTTTAAAAGAATTGGGTCTTCGAGAGGTATTTATGTGATATTATTAGGGATGTCAACGAATAGTCGACTATTCGACTGTCAGTCGAAAGGACCGACTATCGAATAATGCGACCGACTATCGACTAAATAAAATACGATAAAAAAAAAAAGAGCGATAACTCTTGATTACAAATTTATCTGTTAATGAAAAAATTTTGACAAAATTATTTTCCTGAACAAAAACTGACTTTTCATTATCAACGTATAAAATGCATATTAAATGCTCTTCTATAATCTAATAATTGTCAATAACAATTGTTTTTCTGATAAATTATGAATCACTATGCTGGGTTTTGTTTCTAAAATTATAATGAAAACACAATTATTAAGTCATTACATTCCATGTATCCATAATATTGTTATTTTAGTAATGTTCAAAGGTTCACATACGGTAGCCGAGACACGTTTTGATAATTTGATAATTACTTTTAATATAAAAACACGCATACATTGTAATGTTGTAAGCTAGGGTATTTAACTGTTTTAAAGTTACGGTAATCGCCGAATTAACAATGTCACACGGGCACCTGACGTGTAGAAGCTGTTTATCTTATTTTATTTAAATGAGTTTAAAAATATTTGCTGGTAGTTTTCGATGCATATTAAAACTAAATAAATATAATTTCATGTAAAGTAAAACATAATAGCTACAAATCAAGTGCCTGTGGATATCTGTCAAAAGCATACGTAATCCATACACCAAAGAAGGATAACTCTTGCATAGTCTATGCAAACAAAAGTAAAACGGAAATCAAGATTTTATTATGAAAAAATGTTCCGAATAGTCGACTATCGTTCGAATAATGCAATCGAATGTTCGACTAAGGAAAATAAATATTTTGACATCCCTAGATATTATACATATATTACATGGCTTCGAGGGCAGCATACCCGAACATTTGCCCCAAGGTGACAGGAAAGCCCTGGAGTGTTATGTCGCCCGATGCCGCAGGCAGAGGGCGACATAACACTCCAGGGCTTTCCTGTCACCGAGGGGCAAATATTCGGGTATTGCTGCCCGAGAATTAAGCCATGTAATATATGGTATATAACATTTTTAAGCATTGAACTCAAATCGATCATCGAACATATTTATTGAACACTATGTATACATATGTACGTTGAGAATAATTCCGAAATATCTCGTCCTGTTTCATGGCAGAATATTTTCAGTATGCTGACACTTGTGTTGATAACCTTTGTTGTATTCAAAGAATTTTTCTCCTCAATTAAATTATCCAATTCCTCTGAATTCAAATAAACAAATCGCAGACGTTGTCTCGACTTTTTAACTTTCGCGGAACTGTTTACATTTGCTTGGCAACTGCCTCTGTGTATTTCGAACCCGACGTAATTAATATGCAGAATGATTGCGCGCGAGGGAACATAACTGTGTTCGGGAGGGGAACATAACTGTTTCCGGGGAACATAACTGTATCCGGCGTGATTCGGCAGTTTTTCAGGGCATATGTATAAAAATATTATATTTGTGATATAATGGGAAAACTTCTTCAAAAATGTTATATAAATATTTTTAAGTATCACTTAATTTATAAACTTTATTGTATTCAAAGCCATTTGAGTACAATTTAAATAGCTACATAGCCTTGCCCTACGTGAATACCACTGTATGCATAAAAAAAGAAATACATATATTTTGAAATTTGACAGTTTTTTCTAATATCATATAAACATCATAAATGACATCACTTTCCAAAAGTGAGCAACTAAAGTAGACTTCGTTTTCAAAGAATATTATTTTCTTACTTACATTGATCAAGAGATTTCACTTGGGGTGGGGGTGGGGGGTGGGGGGTGGCACACCAAAAATGAGATATAGGCAAAACCCCCAATAAGTAAGATATTTCCATAGGTGTATGCAAGCATTGGGTGTACATCTGATTTATTATGTCCATAGAATTTAATTAGTTTCCCAGAAATCCCCTATCTTTAATTTTTTATTGTTATTAATTATTTTTTTTGGGGGGGGGTAAGGATTTTTTTCCTTGTCGTTTTGTTATCAATCATTTCTGAGTCACAGGGTGTTTAGCTAAACTTTCCAAAAATTGCCAGTCTGCGTCCACTTTCTCACTTACGAGCTCCTCAACTATTTTTTTCTGGATTCAGTTCATCTGTCTCATTTTTATGAACATGCATTAAAAGCAAATTGTTTGTTCGTATTTGACTCATTGTTGATCTCAGTGATTTTTTTCAATCTTTTCAAGGCGCCGAATGAGCCCTAACTGATAGCGTTATAGTTGCAGGAAATTGGTTTGAGAATTTTTAGAATCTCGGCAAATTGACTTTTAACAGTATATATACTTCCTGCACTAAATGTTTAATTATTGTACTAACTGTCTTGTGTCTGATTAACTGTATATGAGCCTCGTCGGATAGAAATCACCAATATCATGTATAGGAGGCATGTAAAATGGTAAATGTGTACTAGTCTTTATCCTCTCTGTATGTTGCTAACAGTCAGGCTTATGTTTGGGAACTAGTGGTTTCGAATCCCACCACTACTCATGATCAGATAATCACAGTAGTGGATATTTGTATGGTAAACCTACTTTGCTTTCCATTTGAAAGTCTGAAAAAATTCAGCCACACTTGATACCGGTATATATGGAGTACAGTAAAATAGACTGGCAGTGAAGAACCTTTGGCTTCATATCTGTTTCATGCTTATACGAGTCGTGATCAAATGTCGTGAAAAATTAATGACTGGCATCTTTTAAAAATCTTAAAGGTACAGATTTTTTTACCGGGTGGTAAATTCCAAGTGAGGGAGGGGCTTATTCTGAACAGGTGTGAATGCCTTGGGGGCTAACAGTCTACCTGTTGTCATCTGTCTCCTAATCCCTATACACAAGAAGTGATTTACATGAAATATACAGTGAAATACCCAGATGTCAAACCTGTGTAGGGGATTTTGAGACAATTTTAAAATTAGTAGTAAAAAGGTTTTTCTTTAATTCATACATATATATTGATTTATTTTTTTACTGTTTGAATACACTTCTATCCATTAAAAAAAATCATATCATACTAATAAATTTAATGCATCCCTCCCCATGATCCATCTTTTAATGAAATCTTGATAATGTTTACCACATTTCACTTAGAAAAAATTTGTCACCATGAAACATGCTGAAAAAGATTGCTTGTAAATTCTTATTTGAATAAAAAAGGAAAATATAAGTGACCCACGACAATGTACTGCTCTGAATTTTTTCAATAACATTTCCACTTTAGGCTTACCATTAGTCATAATAAAATTAATATCAAAATTTCGTTTGAAAAAAAAATTAATGTGCTAACGGTTATTTAAAAAAATGCATAATATATTATAATCCTTTCATAGACTAAAGGTACATTTATTTCATATATTATCAATCTAAAAAAATTCATAGTCTTTCAGTCTCTGTATACCATGTTCAGTAAACATCAAAAGATCAAAATTTGATTAAAAGGTCACTACCACGAGTCCCAAACAAGATGTACTGGGTATACACAGGGACCAGTAAGTAACTGTCAATCAAGTTCCAGCATCCAATGATTGACCTTCACACACTTGATTGACAACGCTACCCAGACCAGGTATTTTTGAAGGCGGTGCTTAAAATCTCTGCCTTTAAGTTTGTTAAAATCATAACCCCCCAGGGATGGGGTGGGGTCACAATGTCTGATCAAAG
>NW_026918464.1:0-14294 GCF_032062105.1 Saccostrea cuccullata | reverse complement strand
ACATGTATATTTAAAGAAACACAAGTCTAGTTTTTTTTTTACTCTTACTCTTTTGACAAGCTCTCTTAGAATATAATTTTATTTCAGAATCCGAAAATTTGCGAATTCCCATCGAATCAATTTTACAAAAATGATCTTATTACGGAAAACTAAAAAAAAAAAATGGCATGTTGAAAAACCCCTTTCATTGTGGAAGGATTCGGATGTACGTCTACTATTTTGTCATGTTCAAGGGGAAGAGAACTGTCTGGCAGTTGCCACGGAGGAAGGAAACCCGCAATCACGTAGCAATATGTTGGAAGTAGAACATGTGGTAAAATACTAGTAATCTCTTATTCAAGCAAACATTTAAATTTCATAGTGCTTGTTTTATTGCCAGACATTGTCCCTTGGTTAACAAACAAAGTTATTTTAAAATAAGACACTTAAACCTCTCTTTTCCATTTAAGGTTAAATTGTATGATTATCTGGTAAAGCAAGAAAAGTTGGCACCACCAACAGTTAGAATTCTGACGCAATACAATGCACAGCGCCATGTAATAAACAAAGCACTCAAGATGAAAGGTTTTGAAAATGCTGAATCGAATACTGTGGTATCCAGTCAAGGTGTGTACATTGCTAAGGTTATAGTCTGCTTCTTTAAGATATTAAATTATGTAGAAGGCAGCGATCAATATCCGTTTATGCCATAGGGATGGTAGTTTGTAACCGATTCTGCCACATTATCTAATTTACTAGTATGAGAAGGGAGTGTCACAAGGTTCTTTTCTTGGCCCATTACTTTTCAATGATTTAATAAATTATAATTTAATTTTTTCATTAATTTTAAGCTCACCTGATGAGAAGGCTCAAGTGAGCTTTTCTGATCACATTTTCTCCGTCTGTCTGCTCTGTCCGTTTGTATAGTTTCACATTTTCGACTTCTTCTCAAGAACCACTGGGCCAATTTTTACCAAACTTAAAACAAAGCATTCTTTGGTAAAGGGAAATTTAAATCATAAAAATGAAGGGGCAGGTCCTCTCCCAAGGGGAGATAATAAAGAAAAGACATAAATAGGGCGGGGTCATTAAAAATCTTCTACTCAGAAACAAATAGGCCAGAAAAAGCTGAAACTTATGTGAAAGCATCCTGGGGTAGTGTAGATTCTAAATTATTCAAATCATGACCCCCCGGGGGTTGGGCAGGGCCACAATAGGCAAAACAAGTTTTACTTAGAAATACATAGGAAAAATTTAAAAATCTTCTTCTCAGGAACTACTAGGCCAGAAAAGCTGAAACTTATGTGGAAGCATCCTGAGGAAGTGTAGATTATAAATTGTTCAAATCATGACCCCCGGGAGTTGATCAGGGCCACAATAGGGAATCAAAGTTTTACATTGAAATATATAGGAAAAATCTTTTTAAAAACTTCTTCTCAAGAGCCACTGGGTCAAAAAAGCTAATATTTATTAGGAAGCATACTGGGGTAGTGTAAATTTTAAATTATCCAAATTATGACCCGTGGGGTACGATGGGGTCACAATATGCATTACAAGGGGGAAATAGTGTTAAGAATAGCATGGTCAAAGCTTCTCAGGTGAGCCATGTGGTCTACTTTTAATTAATGATGTAAATTAGTTTTTGATAAATGTTTTGCTCATAATAGGTACTTTTTAGATTTACTAATACCCCCACCCCTCATCCCGACACCACAATTACACGGCAGTAGGTTTTTTTTAAATAGGCTAGATGGAAAAGTTATGTTAAAACATCGCTTGTTATGAATTAATATGAAATTGTTCTTGTACTATACATGTTTACATGTAAACACCTTTTGGAACATTTCAACATCACATAGGGTTTCGTCACCCATTATCATATTTTTAGATTAAGCACCACTCGGCACACCTCAGCCGATTCTCACTTGATTTTATAAGGCGACTGAATCAGCCAAGGTTTGCTGAATGGGATAGCACATGTTGCAGTTTGGTGTGTATTGAAATGTTTCATGTTGTGTTTTAATGGGATTATATTTCATGAAGTTGACAGGACCTATGACAGTCGGTAAGTACAAGTTTAAGTATAGATTGGAGGAAAATAAACCGAAATGCAAATGATTAGGTTAAAGTTCAAAAAGGGTCAAAGATCATCGCATACCACAGTAGACGAATTTGACTTTGTGAAGTTATCTCCCGTTGTCGATGGGCCATTCAGTTACTGGTGTAGATCCAGATTTTTTTTTTCGGGAGGGGGTGGGGGGTTCACTCCTCAGTCAAAAAAATTCCAGCTCCAAATTTCCTGACAAGCAAAGAAAAAAACTGAAACAAATCAACAACAAAAAAATGATAGTGGGGTCGTGGGATCAATGTTTTCTAAGGGGGAGGATGTCCAAAGTCATTTTTTATTTGCTTCAGTATACAGTCTTATTCAAATAACAAAGCAAATTCCAAGGGGGGATCCAATCTCCCTAGCCACTCCCTGTCCCTGAAATTACAATCGATCTTGGGACTCCAAAATAGTAGATTTTTTTTCCATTTGACTATATAGATATTTTGTTTCTTGTGTTTATATTATGTCTATCTGTTTGTCCGCAGAAACTTTAACCTTGTCCATGAGTTTTGGGTGGGATGGGCTTTACAAATTTCATAGTTTAATTCCTTGTGACAAGACTTTTATTTGGGTAATACCAATTTTGACCTCTTGATCTCTTGACCTTGGATTTTTACCCATTTTTACAAGAAAATACCAAACTTTAAACTTGGCCTAAATTTTGATCAGTAGGTGCTAGGACTTTCATGCTTAACATGTGTATTCAATGTGAACTTTCAACAGGTATACATATGTTTGACCTTGACCATAGAGTTTGACCCACTTAAAAAAAAATATCCTTGGCAATTAACTTTTGAAAAGGAAGTACTAGGGATTTCTTATTTCACATCTGTATTCCTTATGACAAGACTTTCTTTTGATACCAACAATTTTAACCCTTTGACCTTGACCTTTGAGTTTGACGTACAGTTTAGAAACTTCAACTTTCACCATAAGCTGCCATACGGGGGGCATCAGTGTTTCACAAACACATCTTGTCTACATTATTAATTTTAAGTGGTGGTGTCTCAATATGAGGGAAAAATTCTTGAGAGAGATGTTTTCACAATAAACAAACAAATTACTCAAAAAAATATAAAACATGAACATGTTGGTCATATCTCTTGTTCTCCCTTGAATCAGAAATGATGATATACTTTTATATTTTTAAAATAATCATTATAAGAGTTGAAAAGGTTGTGCATCTTAAAATTGACTACGTTCTATGGTTGAATTAGCTATAAAAGTTTACAAGCTTTATTTTGCTACTCAAAACACCTTGATTAACTATTTTCAATCATACTGTTTTCTGAAATGTTCAATTTTTTTTAACAATGGATTCATGTAATACATTTTCAGCTTCTCAAAAAAATTGCATGAAAAAAGATTTTCAAATATTGTAACCATGGTAACCCTTTCAAAGTACTTATTTGAGCTTTCCTTGTTGTCTTATAACACTTCGTCTTTCGTCTATCTGTTTGTCTGGAAAGTTTTTACATTTTGAACTTCTCTAGAACCACTGGGCCAATTCTAACCAATTCTCATAGAAATATGTACATTTGTATGTCAGTCTGTCCATCTGTCTCAATAAATTTAACCTTGGTCATCAAGGTCATATCTATTGAATGAGAAGAGACAAGGCATTCATATTATACATATGTATTTGTATTTACCTTTGACAAAAGCATGATTTATTTTACCCGTGACCTTGAAGTTTGACCTACTTGCAAAAAAATTACATTATAAATTCATCATTTTGAAAGAGAAAAAGTTAGGGCATTCATATTATACATGCATGTATATTATTACCTGTGATAAGACCTTTCCAAATAAATCATGACTTTTGACTCTGTGACCTTGACCTTGAAGCTTAACCTACTTTTCAAAAATGTAGCATTTGCTTATAACTTTTGAATGAGAAGAGATATGACTTTCAAATTTGACATGTACATTAATTTCTCATATAAGAATTCAAGATGTTTCCCAGCATACGATGATTTTTTACCCCTTGACGTTGATGTTTAACCTAATTTTCAAAATATTTAACTCTCCTAAAAGATGATTAGGATACTGTGTAAAATGTAGGAGGAGTTCAGGGAAGACGGGGCTTTTTGCAGAAAAAACGTCATTTTTCGACCCCCATTTGACCCCACAGGGCAAAATGAAAAATCCAAAACCTTACTGCACATCTACATGACACCACCAACCATCTCCCACAAGATGATTAGGCTTCTACTCGTATGTAAAATGTAGGAGGAGTACAGGGAAGAAGGGGCTTTATGCATAAAAAACGTCATTTTGGACCCCCATTTGACCCCCGGGGCAAAATGAAAATTCTGAAACCTTACTGCACATCTACATGACACCACCAACCATCTGCCAAAAGATGATGAGGCTACTATGTAAAATGTAGGAGTTCAGGGATGACGTGGATTTTTTCATAAAAAAACGTCATTTTTCGACCACTATTTGATCCAGCGGGGCAAAATAAAAATTCCAAAACCTTACTGCACAACTATATAACACCACCAACCATCTTTCAAAAGATGAATAGGCTACTATCTAAATGTAGGAGGAGTCTAGGGAAGACGGGGCTTTTTGCATAAAATATCATTTTCGACCCCCATTTGACCCCCCGGGGCAAAATGAAAATTCCGAAACTTACTGAACATCTTCATGACACAACCAATCATCTCCCGAAAGATGATTAGGTCACTGAGTAAAATGTAGGAGGAGTTCAGGGAAGACAGGCTTTTTGCATAAAAACGTTATTTTTCGACCCCCATTTGACCACCCGGGACAAAACGAAAATTCCGAAACCTTACTGCACATCTTCATGACACCACCAATCATCTCCCTAAAGATGATTAGGCTACTATGTAAAATGTAGGAGGAGTTCAGGAAAGAAAAATGTGACAGACAGACGGACGTACGGATAGACGGACGGACGGACGGACATGAGTAACAACAATATACCTGAACTTTCTTTAGAAAGTGCGTGTATAATAATGACACAGATCAATTTTCACGTGTCTTCGATAGCAGATCTAACCCTGCCTAATCGTGTTGATTTGTAGGTGGAGAATGGGATTACGTTATATTCAGCACTGTGAGGTCCCTCCCAGACTACATAATAGAGGAACACCAAACACAGGGTTGGTGCACAGAGAACCTGGGTTTTATTACTGACCAACATCAGATCAATGTGGCTCTTACTAGGGCGAGGAAAGGACTTATTATTATAGGTACGATACACGATATTGGCCTGATCAATTACATTATTGAGAAGGTAAGTATGTGTACAGGTTATTTTCTAAGTAATCAAGACACTGAAAAAAATGCTTGAGATCAAAAGGGAGCTCGTCTAAGTTTTATGGTCCCCAGGCCTGGTCAGAGACCGAAAGAGCAAATGCAATTGATGTCCGTCATCCTTCCGTCCGCCTGTTTGATATACTTTAAAACACTAACTCCTCCTACAATTTTGTCTGATTTCAATATACATGCAAAGACTACAAGATACATAATGCTGTGTATGGTTTTTTGATTTTCAGCTGCAATGGTGTTGTTCTGGTTACTGGAAAGTGGAAATATATATTTCTATAAAATACTCCCACTACAGTGAAAAGGGGGTTTTTCGAAAAGGCATTGAGAATCTTTTTTCGTTGGGGTCGGTAAAGCTATAGATGAGGGAGATCTCTCATTCTTTTATATTTCTTGAAATGTATCAAAATGCGCAAAGACCAAGCAGCTTAAAAGTAGATCAAAACTATTCACCCCCAAAAGTAGGTTCGGGTAGGGTTTCTCCCCTTTTGTTCTACGAGTACCGGTCTGTTTCAAAATGGAAAGACAAAGTTGCTTGTTAATAATAACTGCAGTACATGTATATGAATGTTGGTATCAAAACCATACTTATTCATGCATTATTTAAAAAAAAAGTACTGTACTCCTGTGGTTCTGTTGTGCACCTCAATTTTTTTTTTTACATTTTAATGGAACACTTTTTTGTAGGAAACAAGAAGCTGCTTCAGTGTAACCTTATTTGGCGAGAATTGATAAAACACTACACAACATTGGGCTGCGTTGTGGATGCCAAGAAACAAAATCTCACTCCTTTAATTCGAAAGAGAAGAAATTAAAACTATTTTATAGGACAAAGTGATGTTAAAATATAATGGGCAAATGAAAAAAGATTAAAGGAAATCTTATCCGAAATACAGTTGGGACACAGATTGTGTCGAAAATACAGGAAATTGGATTGCATAAAAACATAGAGTAATATGAAATATAATAGGAATCAAAATAAATGTCCATATTCACAAGGAAAACAATAGCACAAACGTATGATTAGACTGTGCTTTTTTTCTCCAGCATTCACATCATTGCAACATCAACTGACTCCTACATCACCTATCTTTACCATAAAATCCCTTGAAAATTAATTTTTTTTTTAGGATATTCAGGTTCTTGTTTGAAAAGGCTATATTATTTCAATTAAGTTGTTAAATGGATTAAAGGTAATATTTTTCAGTCTATGGTTCCAGGCCAGCCCATAAATCAATTAATCAAACTTAAAAGTTCTTTTCCTATTTACTACCATCATTTTGCTTTATTTACACGTTATTTTTTACCTTCTTTGTTTATTTAACATCTCTTTTGGAATTTTTCAAAACCTGCAAGTGGAGGCCTGCAAATTAGACGTGTAACCAGTGCTTTTGAACCAGCATCTACTGCAACATGAGATTTTGTTTAAATGGTCTCATCAGAAGGGTCACTTCCCGCAGTAAGATTCGAACCCGCGATTTAAGCATCAAAACCTTCTATTTAGACTTTGAAGCATACGTTCTAACCACATCGCAGTACGGATTTATTAAAAAAATCAAATATTATTTTGTGCTATTTCAAATGGTTATAACAAGCTTATTCATTGCTAAGCTTTTGTTTTCATTGCATTAATCTTATGAAAATTGAAATCATACAGTGACTTTACATAACTCTTCGACAAATGATCTTAATGTATTTCTAACTACGTAAGTTTCAGTTTTACATTTCATATTTCACATTATTGTAAGAGATTTTTCCAAGCTTATGCATGTCTTTATTTCAATCATATTTATATAACCATCTTACAAATTTTATATTGACGTATAAATTTTCATGTCTGTTTAAATATTCCGATGAATGTTTTTACCTCAATATTTTTTTTCTGTTATATTATTAATATGATAAATGTTTGGAAGTTCGTGTTTGTTCTGCTCTTGTTTTGTATTGTTTTAAGGACTTTTGACTACTGTTCGTTATTGATCACCATGTTTCATGCATTACATAAGTATTAAATTTCCACACTTTTCTATTTATTGTTGTCTATATTTAATCAATACAATTCAAACAGCTGCATACAAAGATAACTAGTCTAAAAAATCCATAGTTGTGGACAACTGAAAGGAAAAAAATATGTCAAGGAAAGAAAAAAAAAACTAAATCTAACATTATTATAATAATTTAAACGACTTTAAAATACATTATTGATAAAGAACTAAATTATAATTATATGCTCAACGGTTTCTCCAAGATTATTAAAATAATTTATTCATGTTAGAAGAATTGTGCAGTTTTTACTTTGACTGCTGTTACATGGGTATAGGAAACTTATGCAACTTCACTGTCTACAAAAGTATCATTGACTGATTTCTCTGATTCCAAAGAAACATGGTCAATTCCTTCATTAATTTTTACCCAGAGATTTTGCTGGTACCGGTATTATTCCGTAAGTATGTTTTTTTTTTCTAAACAAGTATGAATAATATGCTGTTATTGACTGGATATGAAGGCAAGATATAATGTGTTGGACCTGAAGGTGAAAATGTTGAGGCGCCACGGGCCAAGGGCATAAGGGTAACATTTTCAACTTCAGGTTCAGTATACCATAGCTTGCTTGAATCCCTGAATATAACTGTAATACCTTTTACTTCAGATAAAACACTACAATTAATTTATTTGAACAGATTAAATAAATATATGAACAATTTGAAGAGGGCTCGGTAGTTTAAGTCTTCTTTCTGAAATATTATCTCTGTATTTTTAAATATTTAAGATATTCATATTTATGTACCGTTAAAGTTTATATTTTTTTCAAATATTTTAATGTGATTTATTTAATTCTTGCGTATTTCAGATAATTGAAAATGAAACAAGACACAAAATGAACCTTCAGTGATTAGATATCAGCATGTGATAGGTCGCAATGTTATCAGACCAAGATGATTATCCTGGACGACTTACGAGACTAAAGGTACGAATTTAAAAATATGTCAAGATAATTGTACTGTTTTAATTATAATAAAACTTTTTAAAAAGTATATAAAAAGTAACCCCTCCACCCAAGAATTATAACAATCTGTATTGAAACTTCCCTTAATGAATGTTTCATCTATGTATTCTATAGTACAGAAAATATATATATTATCCCAAGATGATTGCACTTGTATACTATATGATTTTAATCTATACTGTAGAAATCAATTTCCCGTTTGAAAAAAAACAGTAATGTAGTTAATGTCTCACGTCATTTCGATAGTTTTCCTCTATCTTTTATTTGTTGAGAGTTCAATTCCGAAGTAGATTCCGGATAGATTGTGAATTTAGCAAATTCACTTTCTATCTTTTGACTCTACAATAAACATCATTCAACTTTAATCGGTATTGTTTCTCTTTGCCAATTTAGCATTACAGTAAAAAAAAAAGCGAGTTGCTATCCTACCAAGCTAATTTTCCCAAAGTTCACAGACGAAAAAGTCCTTGTGAAACATAGACAGACTTTCTTTATGTCATTCAAAATGTACAATGAAGCGCATTGAAGTGGTAAAATTTTCCGTTTGGATGAAACGTTCTGAGTCATGTTTTGAACGTCAATTATAACATAATGACAGGCCCATATTTTTAGAAACGAGAAAGAAATATTGGCCGTCATGTTTTAGGACACCCCACTCTTCGCGACAAACATGAGTTACACTGAAATCGAGCTTTAAAAAAATTAGAAGAAAAAATTAGAGAGTCCCCGCTTCTGTAAAACTCAAATTGCAACGAATTCTCAATCGGCAATCCTCGGCTGACTCCGCTACGCTCCATTCAAACCTCGGATGTGATAGGTGGAGGAATACGCATCAGATCGCTACATTTCTCCGCCGGAAACTGCCTTGTCACTCATTTCATATTCCGCTCTGCCTAAAGTTCTTAGAAAATGTTTCTTTATTTGTGTAATTCCTCGTGTAAATTACAACCAAATGTTACAATGAAGCGCATTGAAGTGGTAAAATTTTCCGTTTGGATGAAACGTTCTGAGTCATGTTTTGAACGTCAATTATAACATAATAACACGCCCATTTCTTTAGAAACACAAAAAGAAATATTCGTCGTAATGTTTATAACACCCCACTCCTCGTGACAAGTAACATGAGTTTTACCAATATGCAGATTTTTAAAGTTATAAGATAGAGAGTTTAGAGTTTCCGCTTCTATAAAACACGTATTGCAACAAATTTGTCATTTATTATGAATTTATCATGTTTATTGGAGGTACCATATAACACAAGTATTGGTCGAACACGTGCTTATTCGGTGTTTATGCAGACCATCAATTTGATTGGCTACTATATTTATAGAATACCTGTTCTACAGGTATTCGAATGAACCAGTTGTCCGATTTTTTCTTTCTAAAGAAATGGGCGTGTCATTGCATGAAAATCATCGTTCTAAAGATAGTTCAAAACGTTCCAGCCAAACGGGAAATTTTACCATTTCAATGCGCTTCATTGTAGTATTCTTTGAAAGCAAGAACACAGTGTTGGGCGTGCATCAAAGTAACTCGGATTTCAAAAGTATAATATTTTCAAGAATGAAATTCAAATAAGATCACATGACTGAATCAGCAAGATGGAATTAAGATCACCGTTTACGTCCGAGGTTATGTGCGAGGTACGAGTCATCCGAGGAACTCCGATTGACGAATATATTTTTGAACTGATCATGTCTATTGAAGTTACCACAACTCATGTTTCGGTCGAACACGCGTTTTCTCGGTGTTTATTTAGACCGTCAATTTGATTGGCTATCATAATTATGGAAAACATATTCTACAGGTATTCGAATAAACAAATTGACCGTTTTATCCATTTCTGAAGAGATGGGCGTGTCATAAGATGACAATAAACGTTCTAAAGATAGCTCAAAACGTTCCATTCCAACGGAAAATTTTACCACTTTAATGCGCCTCATTGTAATTGGCATTTTAAAGTTTAGGTCCCTCCAGAACATAACATCCTTACTACTCCCCTCCAACAGGTAATAGTCCGCTAAAAAATAGTTCTTGAAAGATTTTTAATCATTTTAAACTATCCCGTAGTGTTTCGTCTAGGACTACAGGTACATGTATTTATTTAGGTCGGCGGATCGATCGAAGCTTTTTAATATGTCTGCAATGGTTAGTTCCGTGCTTTGTGTCTGCGAGACCTTCATCTCAAGGTGGTTCACTGGTTGATGTGGTATGTAGGTCTTTTCACTATTTATGTTACTAAAACATCTGAGCAACGTTTAAATCAGGCCTTGCATTTACGATAATACGGAAAAATTATTTCTCTATAGTAACATATACTACTTACTTGAGCAAAACACTTTGATTTTATCTGACTGCCGCACTGCTAAACATTACGTGGGAAACCGATACTATTGTAAAGTTTGCTTTGCAAATGCATGGGATGGGTAACAATAAAACAAATAACTGCACAGAATGTTCTGTTTGCACAACGCGGTAAGTTAACATTGATATTCAATATATTTGTCCCCCGCTTTCGCGAAAGCGAGGGGACATTAAATCTCATTCCTCTGTCCGTCTGTCTGTCTGTCCTCTGTCCGTCGGTCTGTCCGTCCGTCACAAAAACTTTAACCTTGCCCATAACTTTTGATTTAGTGGAACTAAGACTTTCATATTTCATATATGTATTCCTTGTAACAAAAACTTTCCTTGGGTACCACCAAATTTGACCTTTTGACCTTCACCTTGGAGTTTGACCCACTTTTACACGAAAATTCCAAACTTTTACTTTGGCCATAACTTTTGAATGGTAGGTACTAGGACTTTCATATTTTACGCATATATTCTTTGTAGCAAGACCTTTTTTTGGATACCAACAACTTTGACCTTTTGACCTTGACATTGGAGATTTCAATACTTATGAAAAAACTTTAACTTTGACCATTACTTTTAAATTGTAAGAGCTAGGGCTTTCATACATCAAATATATTATTCTTGTGAGATGACCTTTAATTGAATACCAATAACTTTGCCCCTTGGACGTTGACCTTGGAGTTTGTCCTACTTTTCCAAAACTTTTACCTTGGCCACAACTTTTGAACAGTAGATACCAGGACTTTCATATTTCACATCTGTATTATTTGTGGCAAGAGCTTTCATTTGATACCAACATCCTTGACCTTTTGACCTTGACCTTGGAGATTTAAGTACTTATGATAAAACTTTAACCTTGACCATAACTTTTGAATGGTAAGGGCTAGGACTTTCATACATCACATATGTGTTCCTTTTGAGAAGACTTTTCATTGGATACCAACAACGTTAACCCTTTGACCTTGACCTTGGAGTTCAGTGATAATTTCTTAATAGATTACTTATGATAGGGTGTTCATATTAGACACAAAATGTCATAAAAATGACATCTCATCCAAAAAGACACCGAAAGCGGGGGACCACAATTCTTTGAATATGATTGTGTTTCTTAAAATTCATTCGCTTTCACAGTATTAATTTACCCTGTTTATAGTGGACTTCACGCCTTTCTTTGAATCTCTACTTAGTAGGGAAGGAAATTCAAATTTTTTGTACAAGCAAAGCAATTAAGAGCTGCGTATACATGATTATATTTGATATAAAAACTTGTATAGAAGCAATGCCCAGCATTTTTGATATGAATCAAACTGAATTTGGCATGTACCACTGATGGTTTGTAGGTCACATAATCAATATTGATAATGGGGGAGCCATCGATTCATTCTATTGGCGTCAGTGCTGACATCTCTCTCTCTCTCTCTCTCTCTCTCTCTCGATCGAAATTCGAATATGTGTGTTATATTACTGCAATGTCAATATGATACAAGCTAATTCAAAGCATTGTGGCCCCCCTCTTTCGGTGTCTTAGTGGATTGGGTGCAATTTTTTAGCATATCGTATCAAACATGTTATCCCTAAAATATGTCATGCAATAGTAATCAACAAAATTAACTTTTTGAAAATTAGGTCTAACATGAAGATCAAGTTCAAGAGGTCAAAATTATTTCATGCTCGGAAACATCTTGTTACAGGCAATGGACAGGTCAAATATGAAAGCCCCATCTCTTCTCCATTAGAAGTTTTAACGCAACAAATTTTAGACCAACTTAAGGTCAAGGTCACAGGGTCAAAAATTTAAGAAGACACCAGGGGCAAAAATTGAACAATTTGAAATAAACACTCTAAATTATTCAAATCTGTTTTTATTGATTTAGCTGAATAAAATGTTGTGGGAATGCAAACACTCTTCTGAGGGAAAGATATAGTTGTATCAGAATAACTATATCTCTTTCCGGTCACAGACAAAATGGTGTCTATTTTTGGAACATTGTTTTCCCACCACAAATGGGTAAATAACCTTCTTTGCTGGAAAATTTTGAAATATCAAGAAAATTTCATGCAAAACTGATACAAATCGGAGTTTAAAAAATTAGTACATTGTTGGAGTAAATATTCTAGAAGCCTGGTACGTCTGGTACACGTTGGCCTATGAGTGGCAATAAGATTTCAGATGATCAAAGCTCGAGAGTCAGATGACGAGAATCCTGTCAATCGGAGTTCAAAACTAGTAAATCTGCTACAGGTTTAATGTTTCATGCACAGTAGATTGGAAGAATTTTGTTAGTAAGTTTTAAATGCTTGTGAAAATCCGGGCCCAGATAACATATTATTTTTGTCAGAACTCCATATAGGGACATCTAACCCACGACAGTCTTTGTCCATGTATTTATTACAGTTTGAACATCTCAACTTATGTAGATGAGTTAGAAAGCGAAGGTGCAGTTAGTAGAGCAGATGTTAAAAAGTATAAAGAAAGTCATCTTCAAATAAGAGTTGTACAGCACAACGACTTGATAACAACTTTGAGGACAGTAGTTTCAAAGCAGGAAGGAAATAAGATAAAATCCTCATCAATTGCGTAATCCAGCATGTCATTCTCTTTAGACTGTCCTGTCTGACTGATATGTGTAATAAACACCTGTCGCTTCGTAAGATATAGACCGGAAATGAGTTCAATATCTCTTTTATGTAAAAGCAAAATTCAGATAAGCATATCATATAAAATCGATGTATGTTTGTGGAATTAAGTCCTTAAGGTTTCTACCATAACTACGTGTATATTTTTTCGAGGCGGGATGTAATAATCCATAATATTATACTTTCATGTAAATTACTTGAATCTGATTCGTCGAGAAACATTTGATAAAAAACACTACTACCCGCTGAATAATGAAGCCACGCCCTCCTGCGTAGCAACAGTCAACATTGCTTGACGACGGGTGGTATTCCAAAAAATAGCGACTGCGCGGAATTTATGCGTGCACGGTTCACTGTAATATGTATTTTTATAAAACATTCAGTATAATATAATAAATATTGCATGTAGTTGAGTGTAACATTCAAAATTTTCACCTCGGTTCATGCCTCGGTTGACAATGGTTTTCTTGGGGTGAAAATTTTCAATGTTACACTCAACTACATGCAATATTTATATATTATTTCCTGAACAAAAAGTAAGCAATGAAATATTAAACACAAGCTAATTCGAATTCTCATTAATCATTATAGCAACAGTAAAATCTTAAAGAGCATTATTAGTGATAAAATCATAATATTTTTTATACAGTTAAATTAAGCTATCTTTTTTTCAAAGACTGATATTAGTAAATGAAATCTTTTACATTGAAATTTTCTTTCACAGAGAAATATATTCAAAACATGAGGGGCAACTTTTCAACAAAGTGAGATAGGTTTCCATGATCTGCAGAAATGTCGGAAGAGTCAGATCCAGCATCTGAGTCATTCAGCGATGACGATTTATCAGAGGAATACGATGATGAAGAACTCTATTATGACCAGGAGACTACTGACAATTATTTCTACAAC
>NW_026918463.1:0-14162 GCF_032062105.1 Saccostrea cuccullata | reverse complement strand
GTGACATTTAGAATTTTTTTTATTTGTGTACTATATTGCTCCATATGTTCTGTTCAATAAGTATTATTTATTTTATAAAAATAAAGATGAATATACCATATGAAATGAATTATATAGCATTTTTATGTGTGAAATGGGCATAAATGGGGCCAAAATCTATTTTTGTCCATTACCATGGCAACCAAGGTGGTAACCTTAATTTTGAATGTTGATTATGTCATACTGTATGGGCATTAATCACCTGAAAAAGTTTCATTGAAATCGCCAATGGTGTGTGCCACAGCCCTACAGTAAGATTTTGGTCCTTACAGAGAATTGATGTTAAACCCTACAGATATCTGGAGTAAATGCCATAAGGCTGTCGGAGTAACCACTCTTCTGGCAACTCTGTCCTTTCCGCGGAAAATGTCCGTCCAAGTGGGGGAGTTAGCCCAGAAGCCGGCTATCAAGGAAAAGATAAACTCTTCCTTAAAAATCACGGGCAGATTTTAGAATCGTTAGCCATGTAAAGCCATAGATCGAGTGAAAAAAAACAAAAAATACCCTGGTCCTCTGAGTTGGGGGTTGGGCACAGGGCTAACAAGCTTGTAAAAGGAAAAATGTTACGGAAACAGCAACAAGAATAACCTTTACTTACATGTAAGGGTGTGAAAGGCCCAATCTGAATTTAATGAAAATCAGGCACGTAGCACGTGGGGTTCCGGTAATGGCGGTGAGCAAGACGGACGTGTGGTAGACGGCTCCGTAGAGACTGGCAATATTGGCAGTAGTACCCGCTCTTTACATATCAAAAGTATGTTTCTATTTTAGACACTGAAAAAACTTCTACTGTTGTGAGTTATTATTGATATTTGTCGTTTGTGGGACATAATTTATGGAGAGTTCCGTGTTCGAGTAGTGCACGTGAAAAGTGTTCATGTGAATCAGTTCAGTGTAGTGTTGTGCAGTAAACAGATTACAGGTGCTTGAAAACAAAAATTGCGGTTTTAAAAATGTCCGTCAGTCAGGGTAAAAATAAAAGGTCTGGAAATAGGAGTGCATCTGCCAATGTTAGTATTAGTGTTAGTGATGATACAATCGGTGAAAAACAGTCGGAAAAACAATCAGAAGGTGGTGAGATATTGAAAAGTATTTTGGCGGATCTAAAGTCTTTGAAAGAAAGCATAAAAAAAAACTGTGAAAAATGATGATCTGAAAATTATTGTTAGTACCATTGTCAAAGAAATCATTTCTGACCACAATAAAGAAATGGAAGTAATGTATGAGGAAAGAATAAAATCATTACAAGAAACTATTGATAAGCAAAACCGACATAGAAAAACTGAAAACAGAAAACAATGAAATCAAACAAATTGCCAACTCAGCACTGGCCAAATCAAACTGGAACGAACAATACTCGAGAAAAAACAACATTAAATTACATGGGGTGAAAGAAATTAAAGGAGAAATTGTCATGGAGGTCGCACAAGAAATTATTAAGGGAAACACAGGGGTGGAAGTTCCGGAGAGTGATATCATTGCTATACATCGTATTCCGGGAAGACCGGGTTATCAACGGCCAATTCTGATGAAAATGAGAAACAATACGGCCAAAACCAGGATTATGATCCATCGGTCAGCCATGAAGAAAAACACGGATTCTTCATTCCCCCTCAGTGATGATGTGACCTACTTGAACAGCAAACTGATAAATAACCTACTCGAAAACCCCAAGATCAAGGCTGCATGGTATTTCAACGGGCACATCTATGGCCAAGTGGGGGAGGAAAAGGTGGTGTTTGACATCTTTGACGACATAGATGAAAAAATAAATCCTAAAGAAGACCAGGAGTAAAATCTGCAATCCGGAAATTACTATACTACGCACAGGTTCTGAGATTACACGGCACAGACAAACAACCGGTATTGAGCTGCTACCTATACGGACATTCCATACATGTGGTTAATGGTATGAATTATTGCCAGAACAATCCTCTACAGACATTACTGTAACGCAAAATATGTTTTATTTTTCTTTTCATTTTTTTCTTCTCTTACTTTCCTCTTCTTTCTCTTTTCGTACGGCATGTTTTCAACAAAGTGATAAAATCAAACCTTTCATTTACAGTCTGAATTCCAGTCGGTGTCAAGTCCCAATGTCAGTACTCTGTTTTGATGGAGGTTAAAATATTATCAGTTAACTGTCAAGGTCTGGGTGATGTCGCAAAACGTAGAGATGTTTTTCATTATTTAAAAACACTTAAATATAACATATATTGCTTACAAGACACTCACTTCTCATCTGAAATTGAGAATGAAGTGAGAAACTTATGGGGTTATAAATGTTTTTTTTAGTTCCTTTACAAGCAACTCCAGAGGTGTTGCACTTCTTGTAAATAACAACTTTGATTTCAAGGTCTTATCAGAAAAAGGTGATAAAGATGGAAATTTTCATATTATTAAAGCTTGTATTCAAGGTCATGAATTAGTAATATGTACTGTATATGGTCCAAATAATGAGCTCCAGTTTTTTTGAGAATATTGAATATATTTAGAGGACATGAATTGTAGTAATATTGTATGGTGTGGGGATTTTAATTTAGTATTAAATTTCAGAACTAGATTATTTTAATTATAAACATGTAAACAACCCAAAGGCTAGAAGTAAATTATGGAGTCCAATGGATATATAGACCCCTTTAGACAACTACATGAAAAACACAGAAGGTATTCTTGGCGCAAGAAAAGCCTTTTAAACAGAGTTGTCTTGATTTTTTTGTCATGTCAGAAACACTTTTACCTTGCCTTAATAAATGTAACATTGAAACTAGCTATAGATCAGACCATTCAATGATTTCTTTGGTGTTAAAATTTCATGACTTTAAAAAAGGACGAGGCTTCTGGAAGTTTAATAATTCTCTTTTAAGGGACAAAGAGTACTTAGATAGCATTAAAGAGGTTATTAGTAATATTAAAAAGCAGTATGCTGTACCAGTTTATGAAAGAAAATGTATAATTCTCTTCACGACAAAGACATATGTTTTACTATAAATGATCAATTGTTTCTTGAAACTCTCCTAATGGAAATCAGGGGCAAAAGTATTTCATATTCTTCATACCTAAAAAAGAAAAATGAAAATGCAGAAAAAAAATTAAGAGAAGAAATAAATAAACTTGAAGAAAATATTACAGATGAAAATATTTCTGATTTGGAAAACAAAAAACAAGACCTTGAAAATTTAAGAAAACATAAATTACAAGGTATATGTGTAAGAAGTAGGGCACGATGGGTAGATGAGGGAGAAAAACCTACAAAATATTTCTGTTCTCTAGAGTCTAGGAACTATACTAGTAAAATAATACCTATGCTAGAATTAGATACAGGGGAGATAATCCATGATCAAGCACAAATTTTAAAAAAACAAAGAATTTTTATGAAAAATTATATTCTGAATCTGTATTGAGTGAACCACTGAAAGAATTTGAGTCGGATCTAATAAGTGAGAATTCTCCAAAATTATCTAATGCAGAAGCTGAAGAATTAGAAGGTTTCATTACTTTACAGGAGGCTTCTAGCACTTTAAATAAAATGAAAGCAGACAAATCACCTGGTTCTGATGGTTTTTCGGCAGAATTTTTTTAAGTTTTTTGGAAATACCTTGGAGACTTCGTTGTTAGATCAATTAATTATGCATATGAGAATAATCTTATGTCTATCACACAGAGACATGGTATAATAACGCTTTTACCTAAGGGGGATAAGCCAAGACAATTTCTAAAAAAATGGCGGCCAATAACACTCCTAAATACTGTATACAAAATTGCATCAGGTTCTATTAAATTGGACAAATTGATAAATAGTGATCAAACGGGATTTATTTCCAATAGGTACATAGGAGAAAATACACGTTTAATTTATGATATAATGCAGTACACAGAAGAAGAAAATATACCAGGCTTGTTGCTTTTGATTGACTTCGAGAAAGCTTTTGATACTATTTCATGGAATTTTATTCAGAGTTCCTTACAGTTTTTTTTTTGGTCCCTCAATACAAAAATGGGTGAAATTGTTTTATACCAATATAAATTCCACAATTAATCAAAGTGGTAATTTTTCACAAAGATTTAATATACAGAGAGGGTGTAGACAAGGGGACCCCCTATCACCCTATATCTTTATCTTGTGTGCAGAAATTTTAGCAATAATGATAAGAAAAAATTAAAAAATCAAGGGAATTACAGTAAAAAATATGGAAAAGAAAATATCCCAATTAGCAGATGACACTTCAATCCTTTTAGATGGTAGCAAAGAATCATTAACAGAAGTGATGAAAACATTAAAGAAATTTTCAGAAATGTCTGGTTTGTACATCAATTGTTCGAAATCCCATGCAGTTTGGATCGGTTCCAAAAGATTTAGTCAAGAAATACTGAGTAATGAGTATAATCTTAAGTGGGGATGTACAAGATTTACCTTACTTGGAATTCATTATGATGTTGATTTGAATGAAATTGAAAAACTCAATTATGAACCAAAATTAAGACAAATAAAAGCTGTAATTAGTCAGTGGAGTAAAAGATATTTGACACCTATTGGAAAGGCTTGGATTGAATTAAATAATAAAAACTATAGTTTATCCAAGGTTGCAGGAGACATACCAATTTTTTATAAACCTAAAATTGTCATTGGTGGGAAAGTTATTTATAATAAAAATATGTATGACTTGAATATTAGATTTATTAATGATCTTATAGATGAAAATGGTTCCTGTTATAGTTTTGAGGAATTTTGTGGCATATATCCAAATTTAAGGCTTAATTTCTTAGATTTTGCAGGTATAATACATGCTGTAAAGGCATGGATGAAAGCAACAGACACTAATGATACAATTGCAAAATTACCTAACCCATTAATTTTGTCCAGCACTCATTTTCTTTCAATGTGTAAAAAAGCGAAACAGTTTTATGAATTAATCAATGTAAATGATATTGAACCCACTGGGAAAACAAGATGGAATGATATTTTTAATTTAGGGGAAAGTGAATGGAAAAGGATTTTTAAACTTCCATTTAAGATTACAAAAAAAAGTAAACTGCAATGGTTTCAATACAGAATTCTAAATAAAATACTAGGTACAAACTCATATCTATGTAAAATAAGGAAAAGAGATAATAACTTATGTTCTTTCTGCAATATGGAAGAAGAAACAATAATACATATTTTATGGGAGTGTGACAATGTACAAACCTTCCTCAACAGTTTTGAAATATATTGTGAGCAAAAATAGGGTTGCAACTTTCATTTACAAAGCAAAATTTTATTTTGGGATTTCTAGTAAAAAACAAAGACATTCGTAACTTGCTGTTCCTATGGATAAAATATTATATATATACAATGAGATGCTTAGGAAAAAAATTAGATGTCAGACTTGCGACTTCACATATTAATTTTTTTTATGAAACTCAAAAATATTTAGCATATAAAAATGGTGACAGAGAGATTTTTGACACCGACTGGAATCAGTGGAATCAATTGTTTTTATGAATGAAAAAGTTTTTTTTGTTTATTTATGTAAAAGAATTAACATGCCATTCTCCTCTCCCTTTCTCTCCCCCATCTCTCTTTCTCCCATCTCTCTCTCTTTTGAAAAACCAATCTGTACTATGATAAAATGTGTATTTTGATTTATAAAACAGATTGTGTAAAATAAATAAAGAATTAAAAAAAAAGGCACGTAGCAACAGGAAGGTCAGGGGGGGGTTTTTAAATTTGGGAAAAATATTTGTATTATGCTAAGAATAAATTTTGTTACATTGCCTTTATTTTAGTGAAAGGGGGGGGGGTACAAGGTGTGTAGCGTCTTCTCCATAAATAATATCGTATCCATAACACATGACACATAGTTTGCTAACAATTGTGCAAATAGCTTGAATGATTGTAATGTTTTCAAATTCCTTACTGCGTAACTCAATTAGTTCAGCAAGAGAAGAGCATATCACTTTTAATGACGTTCCTAACTCTTTTGACAGGATTTTTAACTATAACCTGCTTCTTTGCAGACCATCCATCGTCCGATTCAAACTCTCTACCACTCAAAAATTATATTTTCCAATTTATACAAATACGAGGGGTTATAAAAATTTCGTGGACTAGCGCCATAAAGCTAAAACCGCTTTATACATCAATGAATTTTAAAATATCTAGTTAGCATCATCTTTTCTATCGAAGAAAAAACAATATCAAAATTTTTTATTTTATTTTTTAATAAATTAGTAATGTTTTTGTAAGCAATGGTATGTCCAGGCGGCGAAACCTCGAACACGAAGTTTTTGCGACCAAAGTGAAACTGAAAAAAACTCTTTTGATATAAACATTTGACATCCAAATTTCCCGATAATTCAGGTATGTAATGGGACACAATTATTACATAAAATATTAAATTTTTACTTCATTCTGGAAATACTATGAAATTTTATAAATTTTAATGGAGGTCAAACAAATAAGATCTTAAAAGACGTTAAATGGGGGGGGTTTCTTTTCCAACATTCTAGAACGATTTGCCCCTAAAAAACTGGTATAGACCTAAAAAAATGTTTAAACTGGCTAGAGAGAAAATTATGCAAAGAGTACTGTCATTTAATTCCAAATAGATTAGAAAGGAAAGGGATGCACGGTTAATGTTGATTTGTAGTCAAGGTGTGAAAAACCAATAAGTCAAAAAATGACGTTGATAATGTGTTGTAGATATTGAACTCCCAAAAGCAGAATAAGCTGGCACATTCAAAATTGTTATTGTTTAAATCCATTTGGAATATTATATTCATTGGAAGCCGCTGTTCATGACATTGTAAGTGTATGATGTAGAAGTGGACATTGAAAAACAACGACGTTGTGGACGTCACGAAACGAAACGGCGTCAGCGCGGGATGATCATATAATGTCGTTTTTATTTTATAATAATTTGGCAAATAATGAACGATCAAGCTACAATTTTCAAAATACGTAATATCGCGACTACCAATAGTAACTCGCAGTTATCTAACTTACTACCGCTCTTTTGCGGGGAAGTCGAGAAAAGTCTACATTTCTGGGGGGAAAAGCATTTTTTCAGTAGTAACAATCGAATGATTTACAACAATTTAATGCCGAAATCACTATGTTTTGCCAGATATTGAACTTCAAAAAGTAGATCGTCAAAAAAGGAAAGTTTAAAATATGTTATCTGCTTAAAAATGTGACAATTTTCAATGAAAATTTAACGAGAAGAGTCCGCTTAATTAAAAATATCGTTAAAAATATGACAATTTAGAATTGGCTCCTCTCAAAAATATATTAGACTGGTTCAGCGATTGTTTAGCGAGGTATTCCACCAGGATTTTTTACTCATCTGCCCTTATAAATGCTACAATGATAGATCTTGCATTGTATTGAATAGCACTTTGCCCCCACCCAACAGACGATTCCTACCTCCTTCGAAAAAATTCCGTAAGTTAAGTAATCGCGATATCAAGTATTCATTTTTGTTGTTGCTGTTGTTGTTGTTGTTTTATGCCCCATATGAATTTTGAAAGCACAAACTCCATAGTACTAATTTTATAGCCTCAGTCCACGAAGTTTTTGATAACCCCTCGTACACAGCCTTTTTTTTTTTTACATTTCATGATTTATACAGAATGTTTTGTTAAAGAAGTTTCCCGAATGCAAAGCATTTTTTGCTACGCGCTGCTCCGTGACGTCCTCCAATGTCATGATTTTTTGCCTTTTTTAATCAAGTCCATATGTATTTAATAACTGATATCTTTTTAACGGAGCGATGTGTTGCATTACCTGATTGCATCTTAGCTAATTCAGCAAGACTTAATTTAAACATATAAATTGAATTTCGTTTCAGCTCCATTTATCAGAGGTATGGCTATAGATACTATAAAGTGAAAATTAGTAAATTAGTTGAATTTGTCGTTGCTCCGTGACCCCTTTTTTTCTTTCTAAATTTTTATAATTATACCCCCCCGCCAAGTTTGGGGGGGTATTGGAACCCATTGTTTTTCCCCCGTGTGCCCGTCCGTCTGTCTGTCTGTCTGTCTGTAGACGAGATTTTGTCCGGACCATTACTCAGAAACTTTTGAAAGGATTTGTCTAAAAATTTGTACACATATTATTCACCATATGAAGTTGTGCACCTGATATTTTCATCTTGATTGGATTATTATTTTGAATTTTACAGGTGTTTTTTCATTTTTATTTTGTGGTTTTGTTACGTTTCTCAGAAACTATTGCAAGGATTAATCTGAAAATTTTCCTTTGTGTGCACCTGGAATTTCCAACTCTTTTTGTTAATTTTTTTGCATTTTACAGGTTTTATTTTTTATTTTAATTGACTTGTTCATTTTGGGCTCATGTATAAGGTTTGAAACATAGAATCTAGAATATCTGTTCAAAAATACTACAGCTTAAAACTACTCATAAAAACTTAAAAAAAAGAAACATCATCAAGTGTTAAAAACAGTTTTTACATTGCACAGAAGATAATGTAATTTCATTTGTCTCTTGGGGAATAAGCTGGACATGCATCCAGTTAAAGAAAATTAATGAGTTTGGTGTTGGAAGTTGTTAAGGCATATCTCTTATAAGCGTGTGTGTTATCTAATCTCCAGGGAATAAGGCAAAAATTTAAAAATCTCTCTTCTCTTATTCTCTTAATTGTAATTTATTGTCTGTCAAAGCACTTCATTACTGGATGACCAGCTCTTTATTTTTAAAATGCATTTCAAATTGATATATCAAGATTAATTTGATTTTGTATAATGGTTTTTTTTCAACAATCAGTTTGCAGAGTGACATAACACATAATTGCAAAATATTTTTTTAATGCAGAAAAAAAAAAAAAAATAAAAAGAAAAAATAAAAAAAAATGTTACAATGGAATTAAATTGTATTAGTATTGATGTTTCATTTGGTTGCACCTTTGTTTCATTCATTAAGAAACATGATGAGCAATAATATTTCACTGCAAATATTTGTAAATTGTAAACACCTCTAGACCCATACAGTATTTTTGAATTGGGACCTTCTCTGAAAAACCCAGCGGGGGGTATTTGTCCCTATTGGACAGTTCTAGTTTTAATAAATATGAAGATGTTTCCATTTTTTTTACTCAGATTATTCGAATCTTTTGTTAAAATGTAATTAACTAAGTTGGATATAATTTACGTTAAATAAAAAAGTATAACAAAAGTCTACGACATATTTGAATGACTCTCGTATATATCTTTTTTTTTCTTTTTGTAGTTCAAATTGATATTGCAATTTAATGGGTCTATGGTGATGTTAATTAAAATATAACATTAAAATTACGGCCATTTTTGAACGTAGCAATAAAGAAACGTCATTGTATCAAAGGATATATATTTCTTTGCTTTTTCAATATTAATATAAACATATACTACTAGTTATTTATATATGTATATACTTTACCTTTTAATATATTAATTGGAAATTTTTAAAAAAAAAAATAATTCAATTCTTGCCGGTTATTCATGAGAATGTTATACAAATATTATATTTTCAATAATTGAACTGCTGAGCGCATAAACAAATTTGGTTTGATGATATCAATATAATTTCAGTGAGAAACAGGTATGCATATGTTTAATATGCTCTTCACTAATATTCTAAGAAAGTTTATTTGTATCAGTCATACTAATTTGCTTGTTATTTGCATCTTCAAAAAAAAAACAATTAATTCTTTTGTGAATGATTCATGATTTGTTGGCTTTAAAATGTTACTTAGTATGTATGAAGTTTCTAAATTGACTATGTGAATTAAACAGATAAATTTTTTAAATTTTCAGATTATAGTGTAAATTTTACAGATTAAAGTGTAAAATTTACAGATTAAAGTGAAGAAATTTAAAAAAAATAAAGTATCCAAGTGGCACTAATACGTTTCCGAAAATTTGCTGTGTTTCCTAAAAATTTTAAATTTTACACATTTTAACAATGACTCGGCTCTGTATACTAGTACCTCTATCACTTAGATATATCAATTCTTCAGACCAATTTTTATCCCTTTGTTACGAGATCTTTAACTCGTTATAATGAGTTTAAATTTTTATTTAGAGATAAAGAACTCGTAAAAAAGGGTAGTTAATTGTTATAACAAGTTTATTTTCTCGTAATAACTAGATAACTAATTTGTTTTAACGAATAAAAACTCATATAATTAGACAATTATCTCGTTATAATGAGTTATCTAGATATTTTTTTTCTTGCCAAAATTAGCCCATGAGGCTTTCGTAAAACCCTTTCCATACGCTTTACTTTCATAATATCTGTTTGACATTTTATACACATTTTTATAACCCTATTAGAGGTTCATTTTAAAAAATATTTGGATTAGAAGTGGTAATAGCAATCCATTTTTATGTTGATAGGGTTGATAAGATTGATTTATATAAGCTGTAAGTACGATATAACATATGTTGCGCATATACAAAATATATTTACAGTGCAGTACAAGAGTAATTGACATGTTATATTACACAGTGTCCGAGCATGTCAAAGCTAGCTAATTATAATGAAATTAGGCTTTTGAATATACATGTAGCATTTGGAATTTTATTTTATATACAAAACTTCAAATTACGTGCAATGTCAGCTTACAATAATTTAGAGTGTACATCATTATACAAAACATAACACCACTTTCATAATAAGACATGTCTTATTAACCTAATTAACACGCCAATAGAAATTGTGTTATGTATATGTATTTGTTATTGGGTTGTCGAGTTAGAAAGCACTTAGCCAAGTAAAAAAAAAACGAGGCGAGGCGAGGCTTTTAGACATCTCCATGTTCTTTAAAAATATGCATTTGACATATAATTTTCAAATTTCGCATTCAAAATTGTAAAAGTTACAAATTTTAACATTGCTTTTTTGCATATGTTTTGGATTACGTAGACACCAAACATCTCAAATATTCTGTTTTACAGTACTCCTGTTGTTTCTCCTTCATTGCTTTTAAAGTAATAAGGAAGCAGGTCTGCTAGAAGCATTTCAGCTTTGGGACTGAAAATTACCCTTAATATACAAAACAAATTAATACTACAGTAGGTGTGTACATGTGTACATATAATAATGGGAAGGAGACAGGGATACTTTAGACGATAATTTGAGAGGTGCATATATAAAAACTCGATGTAAATTTTAATTCTTTATTCAACAAAGGGTTCTATGCAGATGGCTTTCCAAAAAAAAAATGTTGATCTAAACTAAATTCGGTTTTTAAAATTATTCATAAGTAAAGAAAAGAAATGACGGCGCATTATGTAATGTTAAGATATAACACCACAGGGTTCGTGAATTGATATCTGATTCCAAATTTTTCTATTTATCACAATAACCAGAGTGTGTAAAATGATTGCAAGGTATGCTTTACAAATTGCTTCATATGATATATCTGTTTCAATTGTCATTTTGATTTAGGTCAAGAACTTTGATTAAATGCATTTTCATGAGTACAAATAAAATTGGAATCTACGATTTATATTGCATGAGGATTTAACAGAAAAGGATGCACAAAGTTCCAGTAATTCTTTAAATTGATCTTTGTAAAATGTTATTTCTTAATATATATATTCACTCCATTAACCCCTTAACGGCCAAGTGCGCCTTTTGACGCATTTTCAGCATCACAGTGATTTAACTGTTGGCGTTTTGTAAAAAATTTGGGGATACAACAAACAGTTGATATTTTCTGAAACTAGAGAAGAAACACAATTTTTCTATTAATAATATCAGTTTTTCTTGCGATGTTAAGAAATTATTGTAAACTTGAATTGAACATTGAATATAATTGCGGGAAGTTGTAAAATTACGCATAAATGAGTGATTTTGTGCTATCTTCTGTAGGCTGTATCTCACTTACAGCACACGATAAAATCAAAGTACTGAAAGTACTGAAAAGCGGTTAGCATGCTTTCATGTAATATGTCCCAAAAAAGTGCATGAAATGGTTATATTTAAGTATGCATATCTTTGTCCAATGTCATCAGAGAAAAAAAAAACAGACATTCTGTTTTTATAATACTTTACTTAATAGTAAAACCAATAACATTAAAATGATGTCACAGATGGATGCAACTAATTAAAATTAGATGTTCCGAAACCGCTACGCTTTTCAAACATCTAACAACATCCTAATTGGGGTCAAGTAAGAGTGAATCTTCGATTAGCCAAAGAAAATGGTTCCTCCGAAATCTTGGCTTATAGTTCAGATGGGTTTCTTGTTTTCACCACCAAAAAAACACCCGAGGAGTTTTGTTGTAAACAAAATATGCATTGCAAAAGCTGTGTTATGCATGACGTGTGGGGTATCTTGTATAGTTTGTGCTCTTTGTTTGCATTATTCACGTTCAGATGCCAGACTGCAGACTATACATGAAATTTATTCCAAAATTACTTTAATTCAACGTAAGACAGTATCAATAATGATGAATGTAGCCGTGGAATTAATTTGAGAATTTTTACCGAGGCTTGATTCTACATGGCCAAAATGTTTGTGTTTACTAGTACATGTATTCATAATCGAAAGGTCGCTCTGATGTGACCCCAAGGGGATTTAGATGTTTGAGAAGTGGTGCGATTTGGAACATTTAAATAAATCAAATTAATTGAAATTCGTGTTTCAAAATTTAAACATGAGATTTCTTCAGTTTGAAAGAGAGGAAGTGCATTTTTAAAAGTTCTGGGGCATCCAATCGTTCTCTGGATGAAAACAATTATGTTGATGTTGAAAATTTAATTGCTTTACTTATTAATCTGAAATTAGGTTATTGTAAAGCCTACTATAGCAAACAACTAAAAAATGACAAGCTAAATTCTTTAGATTAATGGATTTGGAGTAGTGTAGATCTACAGCTGGCTAGTCAAAAAAAAGGATGGCTGAGCAGAGACTTTGTAAATGAATTGATATCAGAGAGTTCCAGTTGTGTAGGCTCACTGCGGGTGTAACCTGTCAACAGGGATGCTTACTTCTTCTAGGTAACGGATCCCAACTCTTGAATTTTCAGGAGCAGCTTTTCTTTTTTAAGGAGGAACAGGACCTTTAGTTGAAAAAATTCCTGTCAATGAATTTTTTTCGATTTTTTATTTTACTAATTTAATATTTACTTAACATTTTAAAACGGCCTGTATGGGATTTCTTACTTATTTAAAAAATCCCCCCAAATACCGCCCTGTTTAGAGTTTGTTGGATTTTGAAAATTCATGTTTACGGGGCCCCTAAGGAGTCCAAAGCAAATTTTTACGCACAAACGATAAATATATAGATAACACTATATATAAATATTTAAGAATATTCCTAGTGTTTAAATTATCTGAAAGCAATTGTTTTAATTTTATGTGGTATTTGGGTGGGATGATTTCTGCATTTTTCAAGGTAGCTTCAACGACAAAAACCTCATTTGGAAAAAAATCTGTCAATAACATTTTTAAATTTACGATTGAATGTCAGTCCTTCATCGTAATTATTTACTGCATAAATATCACAGGGTGAAGCTTACCTCAATGTCGCACAGGACATGTTGAATTAGACGTAAGCATATAAAAAAACTTCACGATGTATTTTCCGAGTGCGGGAAATCAATTGTGACGTCACACGAAAACATAAACATTCAAAATTATCTAAATAGAGGTAAGCTCTGCTAGTAAACACTAAAAAATATTAATTCAAAAAATCTGCTTCAGAAATTTATCATGATACATTGACTGTGACCTGTTTATTATGAAATAAAACTGATCATGACGGGTGTGTGTACTTTATTCGCGCACTGAGAATTCAAACACTACGTCTATGACGTCAATAACGTCAGACTGCAGGGTAAAGAGAAACAAATGTGTGGATTGGGGAACTTCAAAATATCTATATGATGGCAAGATCTTTAAAAACTTTATTACAAATAATTTCTAAAATTAAATTTTTAAAAATCAATTTTAGAATTTAGAATAAAATTACACAAGAATTGTTGATTTTAACAACGTTTAACATGTATATCATCACCGATTATGACGTAATATGTCTTTTTAGTCATGTGACATGTTCCCTGTCTCGCCTTTAAAACGATCATTGATCATTCTGTATTTTGATACAGATACTGAATACTTCCGTTTAGTAATATTA